>NW_026606129.1:36050000-36247500 GCF_029834395.1 Sorex fumeus
CAAATCGGTGTACAAATCACCGCCACCCAGAATAAGCAAAAACAAAAAACAAAACAAAACAAAAAACTGAAAAATGACCCAGCTAATTCTCACATTGTAGAGATTCTCCCCTACCACGGAGATTGTAGGGGAGATTCTCTCCGTGGTAGGGGAGAATCTTCTATTACCTAAAGAAGACCTTTCTGTGTTAGAAATGTAGAAAATGGAAGGAGGGGGGAATCTGTTAAATTGATTATTCAGAAATAACTACAGTTAACATTTTGGTATTCTTCCTGATCAACACACACACACACACACACACACACACACACACACACACACACACACACACTTTCTCTCTCTCTCTCTCTTTTGCTCTCTCTCTCAACATACTCATATAATATAGTCCTTGTTTTCTGCCCTAAAAGTGGGGTACCATGTCACATACACTAGTTGGAACATTATTTCCCCCTAGGACATTATCGTGCACCCCATTATTCATTGGTGCATTCAGTACAATAGCTAAGATATGGAATCAACCTAGGTGTCCAATGATAGATGAATGGATTATTATTATTATTATTATTATTGCCAATTGTAAGGGGGAAAAAGTGTAATTTGAGGTTGGTGTTTGGGGGTAAGGGATTGTTTCTCCCTAGTCTGTACACTTTTTCAAAAAAGGGCCAGCGAGCAGACATTTTAGGCCTTTGGCTTATGTTTTTGTTTTGATAACATAAGCGTTATCAAACAGGCGTGCTGTTGGAAAACCCGAGCAACCACAGTTTCTATGATCACAACGGGCACAGCTGTGTTCCACGGTCCAGTGCTTATGAACCAGACTGATGGGGTGTTCCCAGAGGCCACTCCTGCAGATCTGCATTCCAGTGTTCCCATCTTTCTCCTTAATGAAGCCACGAAGCACCACACACCTTAACAGTTGCTGCTCTTCTGTAATAAGGGCTATAAACAGGGCTATTATCCCATGGGAAATGCTCCAGTCATCGGATGGAGCAGTATGTGGGTGGACAAAGCCTACTCCTAATTATTTTCACCCTGGATATTATCAGTAGGCATTTGCACTTTACTTACTTAAGGTGCAGTCTTCGCACAAACTGAGCTAAGTGTCCACAAATAAAAATCCAGCTTAGTGGGCGCTGGTTTAGCTAATCCCTGGGGAAAAAATATGAGCACGTGTGGTTGAATCATCAGAATGGATAAAGGACCAGGTGGGCGTCCAGCACCTACAAGAGTCCCAAACACCCTCACAAGAATCACTTTGGCCCTGGTTGCTGACACATGGCTTGTCTGCGTGGGCACCCCAAGGCTCTGGATCATTGGGAACTGGGACAAAGTCAGCATGATTCTGCACCCAAATTAAGACAGAAACCAGGAGCCGGAGCCATAGTAAAGCGGGAAGGGCACTAGTCTTGCATGCAGGTGACATAGGTTCGACTTCTCACATGCCCCCTACCCCCACCCCCAAGCCTGCTAGAAGTAATTCCTGAGCACAGAGCCAGGAGTAACCACTGAGCACTGCTGGGTGTGGTCCAAAGACAGAAACCAGGAACATTAGACCAGCCCCTCCCTTGCTTAGTCCTGCAGTCTTTGCCAGAATCATCTGGAAGGTAGGCAGGTGATGTGTGCACAGGTGTGGTGGGGCCCAGGGCTGCCAGGCAGAGAAGTGTGGGGATCAGAGGACTTAGAGATGGGACAAATCAGGTGACCTGCTACAAGGCCTGACAAACAGAGGCACTGACTGAAGGTTCTGAGATTATAGTCATGCCAAGTAAGTCACCCCAGAAGACTTCCAAACAGTGACCCAATGACAAGTCGGGCAACCATGAATTGTATGTCAAAGAATACTTAATGAGAGTTAAATGTTTATGACACAGAGCAACTTAAAAAAATTCAACTCAGAAACCTGGTATGAAAATTATTCCGATTGAAAATGAGTCAAATGAATCAAATGAATTAAAATATAAAATAAAAATATAAAATTAAATTAAATTTAAGGAAAATAAAATATATTAAACAATAACAAAATTTGGGCCAGAGTGACAGTAGAGCAGGTAGGGTGCTTGCCTTGTATGCAGCCAACTTGGGTTCGATCCCTGGCACCCCATATGATTCCTTGAGCACTATCAGGAATAATTCCTGAATGTAGAGCCAGGGATTAGATCTGACCACCAGCGAGGTGTGACCCAAAAACCAAAACAAACCCAACAAAAACCAATTAAAAAAATTAAACCTAAAATAATAGAATAAAATTAGACAAAAATTAATCAAATTATTAAACTTAAACTTCAGTTAATAAAATAAAATATGAAAACAAAAAATTTAATAGATTTTATTTTAATTAAAATTCTGTTTTGTTTTGGAACCATACCTGGTGATGCTCAGGGCTTACTCCTGGTTCTATGCATAGGGATCAAAACACCCCAAAAAGAAAAAAGTATGAATAAAATAAATTTTAAAAAAAAGTAAAAAACGGAAAGAAAGATGGCGGCCGCACCGGAGCCTTGTGGACAGCAGGTTTGAGCCGCGAGGGGGGGGGGCAGTGGCAGGGACCTCATGGGAAGGGGGGCGTAATGGGCCGTCCTTCACGCCCGACCGAGGTCGCCAGCTGCCCCCCAGGAGCGGCTCTCCTGCACGGCCACGACTCCAGAGCACAGAAACCAATCTCTTAACTATCTAACTTTTAATAGAAATTCTTCCAGGGTTAATAAGTAAAATAGCAGAAATCCAAAACCGCGCGGCTGCAATAGCGGCCGCGCGACATCATTTTATTCTTAAACCAAGTTGTAGAAAGCAAATCATTTCACAACGCTGTTTCAGCATGTCTGATGGGGGTGGGGGGGTCGTAAACCCTAAACAATAATTGTGCATCTTCTATCGAAACAATGTATCTAGTCAAAGTAGATACAGTATTAAGTAGAACTCAACTGCCTCACAGGAATTGGGAGGGGTGGGAGGTGGGGTTCTATTGGGGTTCCTGGTTAAAAATAAGTATTGGTAAAGGGAAATGTGTTTGATATTTACATGACTGAGACCTAAACCCGAAAGCTCTGTAACTTTTCCCACAGTGATTCAATAAAGAAATAAATTATTAAAAAAAAAAAAAGTAAAAAAAAAAAGGTAAGATAGAATGAATTTGAAACAATACAAATTTCGGGGCTGGAGTGATGGCACAGTGGGTAGGGCGTTTGCCTTGCACGCAGCCGACTTGAGTTCAATCCCTGGCATCCCATATGGTCCCCCAAGCACAAGCACCACCAGGAATAATTCCTGAGTGCAGAGCCAGGAATAACCCCTGAGCATTGCTGGGTGTGACCCAAAAAGAAAAAAAAACAAATTTAATAATAAAATAAATTTAAATGCATTTTAAAATAAAATGAATGATACAATTAATTTTAAATAAAATAAAATTAAGTGAATAATTAATTGTTTAATATGGTAATTAATTAAATAATTAATTAATATGGTGCAACTAATTTTGAATAAAATAAAATTAAGTGAATAATTAATTGTCGGCCACGCAACATCTTATTATGATATCTTATTATCTCACTCCTACTTTGGACAAACTGGCAGGCTACCGAATGTAGCCTGCCCACATGGCAGAGTCCGGCAAACTCCCCGTGGCGTACCCAATATGCCAAATACCAGTAACAATGATGGGTCTCATTCTCCTAAAGAGCCTTGAATATAATCTCAGGGCTAGGATGAAGGAGACGTTACTGGGGCCTGCTCGAGGCAATCGACAAATAACAGGATGATTTGTGATTTGTGAATAAAATTAAATTTTAAAATAGTTAGGGAGGGGCTGGAGAGCTAGCACAGCAGGTAGGGCATTTTGCCTTGCACGCAGCCGACCCGGGTTCAATTCCCAGCATCCCATATGGTCCTCTGAGCACCGCCAGAAGTAATTCCTGAGTGCAGAGTCAGAAGGAACCCCTGTGCATCGTCAGGTGTGACCCAAAAAGCAAAAAAAAAGTTAGGGAAATGATAAAAGAACGAATGCATTAAGCGTAATTATAAATTAAAGCGACAATTAAAAGCAAAATAAAATAAATAACAGACATCAAATAATTTAAAAATACAACACAGTAAAATTTATTATCAAATTATAAAAATATAATAAATGAAAAATAAAATATAAATTCAATAATAGTATAGAATAAAATAGGATATAAAGGGCTGGAGTGATAGCACAGTGGTAGGGTGTTTGCCTTGCGTGCAGCCAGCCCAGCTGAGCCGGGTTCGATTCCTCCGCCCCTCTTGGAGAGCCTGGCAAGCTACCAAGAGTATTCAATATGCCAAACACAGTAACAAAAAGTCGCACAATGGAGACGTTACTGGGTCTGCTCGAGCAAATCGATGAACAATGGGAGGACAGTGACAGTATAAAGTAAAAATAAATACAAAATTAAATTAAAATTACAAAAATTGAAATTAAATTAATAAGACAAAAAATAAAAAACAAATGAGAATAAATATATTTAAAGTCTAAAACAAATAATCAACAGAAATAAGTTAGAATAATAAAATAATTACAAAATTTGAATAAAGCAAAAAGCAAAAAAAAACAAAATAAAATGTACTAAAGTAAATAGAAATAAGTAACTTAAATTACAGTGCAAATAAAATCAGATAAATAATTAAAATAGATAAATCAAATAAGAAAAAAAATTTACTTAGATCTAAAATATAAAACAAAATCTCAAAATAACTTGAGCTAGAGAGCTAAAACATCTTGCATATGGTGGAACTCATATAAGGTACCATGTAAGGTCCCCAACGCACTGCCAGGAGTCACCCTTGAGCACAGAGCCAGGAGTAAAAGCCCTGAGTGCTTACTCCTGAAAAAGATGTGAAGCAGAGCATTATCAAAATTTTTCACTGGCACCACATTGGTCCCCGGGCTCTGACAGGGATCACACCTGAGCACAGAGGCAGAAACAATCCCTGAATATCACTGGGAGTGCCCAACCACCCGCAAAAATAACTAACATCAAACTAAACAAAATGAATGAATTAAAAATTACTTGTACTAGAGAGCTAGCACAGGGGTTAAGGTCCCAGTTAGATTCCTGGCATTGCATGTGGTACCCTAAGCCCTGAGCACCTGGACGCGGTCCCAAGAAACAAAAGTAAATCAATAAAAAATCACTGCTCAGGGGTAGCTCCTGATGGTGCTTGGGGGGACCTTATGGTGCTGAGAATTAAATCTAAGCCCTACATAAAAGAGGCAAGTGCTCTATCTGAGCCACATTCCTGGCCCTAGAAATAAAATTTAACTGAAAAAAAAATTAAATAAATTCAATAAAACAAGAAAGATAAAAAGTAAAATAAAGACATAAACTGAAAATAAATAAAATAAAAACGAATACCACAATAGTTAAAATAAATAAAGGACAAAATATTTTAGTACATTAAATTAAATAAGAATACATTAATTAAGGGACCAGAGAGATAGTACTGGGGTGAAGGCCTATGCCTTGCATGTGATTGACCCAGGTTTAATCCCTGACACCACATATGGTCTCCTGAGCCTTGTTAGGAGTCAGGAGTAAGCCCTGAGCACAGCTGGGTATGACCCCCAAACCAAAACCATAAATCAATGAAATCACTGTCATTGTCACTGTCCTCCGTTAATCATCGATTTGCTCAAGCGGACACCAGTAACGTCTCACAACAAACTGTGAGATTGTTGTTACTGTTTTTAGCATTTTGAATAAGTCACGGGTAGCTTGCCAGGCTTTGCCATGAGGGCGAGATACTCTTGGTAGCTTGCCAGGCTCTCCGAGAGGAGCGGAAGAATTGAACCCAGGTCGCTGATGCGCAAGGCAAGTGCCCTACCCGCTGTGCTATCTCTCCAGTCCAATCAATGAAAAAGAAATGAAATAATATATAATTATTTATATATTATTAACTATATTATAAATCCATTTTGTTATATTATAAATATAATTTATAATTATATTAGAAATTAGTTAACTTAATTATTAAGAAATCATATAAAGTGAAATAAATAAATTTAAATAAGACAATCATGAAACTAAATGAGTATTTAGTACTGTCCACCCGTTGTTCATCGATTTGCTCGAGTGGGCACCAGTAACTTCTCCATTGTGAGACTTGTTACTGTACCCGTGGCGTATTTGATATGCCAAAAAAATGAGTATAATCAAATAAAATTAAAATGTGGATGAAGAATTGAAATGGATTTGCAGGGCATACTACCCAGAGTCTGGCATGAGACAGGCATTCAGAAGCTCGACTTCCAGAGACGCTGCACAGAAACTCCCTGAGCTATCCTGGCACTGACTCTGAAAGAAGCCAACTCAGGGCCATTAATAACAGAAAGGGCTGGAGTGCCTGCCTTGCAAGCCCAGGGCTCCGAGTTGGATCCTCAGAACCACCTACCCTCCAAAGCTCAGCAGGGGTAGCACCACCGGGCCCGAGCAGCACCACATTCCCCAGCCTGAGGGTTAAACCATCAGGCCAGCACAGCTACACTGAGCACTGCCCAGTCTGCGTTGCCCTTCTCTCTACTGAGGAGGGAGGGGACCCTCCTCCAGCACCCACCTCCGTGCACGCTTATCGCCATGGTTACCTGCACAGTTATAATGGGGCCTCCATTCTGGTAGAGGAGAGGCTTCATCTTGGGCAGCAGGACTCCCAGCCACTTGTCCACAGCCTCAAGGTAATCTGGAAAGAAGATTCCCACCATCATATACATCACCTCCTTTTCAGTACAAACACACAACCCAGACCGATACACAGCTCTATATTCCCTATTCACCCGTGACCTGTCATAGGGAACCTGCCACACGTGCTAAAAGTCTGAGGAAAGATATTTTTTTGGATGCTGTCCCCTTGGCTCAGCTCTAAGTGGACAAGGCCCACGCATTCCTGAACACAGCTCAGCATGCAGAAGGCATGAGTTAAGGTTTAATAAGAAAAACGGTAAGTGACATAATGGTGTGGCCTTCTCTGCCACGGTACAATTTGTTTTCCTTTTTTAAATTAAAGTCTATGTTTTCTAAAATCAAATTCTAAGAAAATATACACATTGTTGGACCTTAGAGAGCACAGGATTTAGGGCACCTTGCCTCGAATGCAATTGACCCCTGTTCTATTCTGGGCACCACCTGATACCCTCAGGACTGCTGAGAGTGACCCCAAAGCACAGAGCTAGAATTAGACCCTGAGTACTGGTATGTATGGCCCCCAATTCCCCCGCCAATTAATTAATAAACTAATAAATGACATAAAATATGAACATTGTCAAATGGGTATACTAGAATACATACAGACCATACGGTTGCTGTACAGAGTAAAGGAGATAATATATGAAAAACACAAAGAGCGCAGCAACTCTCTAAAGCAAATACAATAATGAAACGTGTAAGAGTCTCGGCATCTATCTCGTGGGTGCAGTGGATGTGTGCTGACGTTGACTTTTTAGCACCACCATCACCAAGGGAAACAGGAATTTTCAGAAGAAACACAGCAAAGGGACCCAAGGATGGCTCAGTGGCAAAAAGCACCTGCTGTGCAGGTTGAGGCATGAGTTTGGATGCCAGCACCGGCCACATGCACCAAGCACGGTCCCAGCACCTTTTCTGTGTGCTTTCATGACACTGCACATGAGCTCCGATGTATGGGCGAGCACTGCATCTAAAGACACATGAGCATGGTGGCAGGACTATGACCTCTGGGGGCACACAGATAAGCCCACCACTAAAGGCGCGTAATCTCCACTCACCACCTCAACAGCAACAGAGGAGAAGGGAGAAAAAATAAACACAATTTAAAAGTGTAACGAGGGGGCAGAGTGATAGTACAGTGGGCAGAGAGTTTGTCTTTCACGGGGCCAACCTGGGTTTGATGATTGGCAGCCCATATGGTCCCCCAAGCACCACCAGGAGTAATTCCTGAGTGCAGATCCAGGAGTAACCCCTGATCATTGCCGGTGTGACATGCCCCCCCCCAAAAAAAAAAGCCAAAAAATTTAAAAAATATAAAAGCCTAACTAAGTGGTACCTTGCAGTTGATTGGTTTATAGATAAAGTACTATCTAGTGATTTACAAAGGTAAGGAAAGACCTCTACCGTGTAAATATCACTCTGTAAAAGAAAGCAAAGAAATAAAAGCTGCTTCTATCGGGCAAGTGAAACAGTGAGAGTGTTTCAGAAGTGACACCTGCTATTTTGAAAGCCAGATGCACGCACTGACTCTTGTTACACACCAGCACTGCAGGAGGGACACGTTCACCCAGTGGATCAGCTGCTAAGAGGCTCAGCTTGTCAGCGCGATCTAATGGAACAATTCCCAAAAGTCTCGTTTCCTGCACACGAAGCACGTGAAATGCCTGAGCCTTTTGGGTGAGTGATCTCAGCTTTCTTAAACTCTCTCAACAAGACATCAGTAGCCTCCTACCTGGGTCAGAAGACCGCAGAACAATTGATTTTTTGTCTAACAGCCAAGCAGGGAATCCTCCCTAGAACAAGGGGTAGAAGAAGTTATTATAATGTTCACTCCAGGGGAAATCGAATTGAGAACTAGCAAGGTCAGAGAAGAGCTGGTTCAGTGAGCTGGGGACGCGTTCAAGTGGGAGCTCTGGATTTGAACCCCAGCACCTCGTGATTCCCTGCTGAACACTGCTAGGAATAACCTCCCACCCTCACCCCCCCAGAGAGCAGGATATTATCCCTGAATGTTACCATCTGTAGCCCCAGGGCCAGGAAGACTGGTCTGTGGTTGGAAGTTTTCCACAAGTATGTGAGGGGTGGAGGGCAGTTAGGACAGAGAAAGGACCATTATTATGACAATAATAGTTGGAAATTATCCCTCTGGATAAGAACTGAGTGCTGAAAAGGATATACCTGATAACCTTTCAGTACCTATCTTGCAAACCATAACGCCCAAAAGGAAAGAGAGATAGGTGAGAAGGGAGGAGAAAGAGAAAGAGAGAGAGAGAGAGAGACAGAGAGAGGAGAGAAAGAGGAACAGAAAGAGGCAGCCTGTGGAGAAGGGCAAGAGGGAAACTGGGGATACTGAGATATGTACAGTGGTGCAGGGGTGGGTGTTGAAACATTGTATGACTGAAACCCAATCATGAACAACTTTGTAACTGTGGCGGGGGTGGGGGGAGAGATAATTGAACTTAAAAAGAAAAAAAAGAAATTAAATTAACGCTGGGGAGGAGTCGGGAAGAAAAATCTCATGAAGAGAAGTTATTTGAGGGGCTGGAGTGATAGTACAGCAGGTAGGGTGTCGCTCGGTGTGACTCCCCCCACCCCCCCCCCCCCGCAAAAAAATAAGTTATTTGAGCTCAGTAGTTATTTGAGCTCAGTCCCACTTTGTGAGAAGTTAGAAACTAACAAGATAAGATCACTGTGTCACTGTGTATGAATACAGTGTTTTGGGACTCAAAGTTTGTTGTTTTTTTTTTTTTTTTCCGATGGTGCCAGGGATAGAACTCAGGGAGGATCCACATGGAGAAGCAAAGTTTTTATATTGATGATTCCAGTTAATTTTGGCATTTTCCTGCTGGTGAGAGTCACACCTCCAGGTTGTGAGACTCATCAAGTGGATTTCATTCAGCTTCCCAAGACTCTTCGTGAGCCTACCCTGACACGCACACAGCAGGCTAGAGGAGCCGGTCCAGACACACTCACCATGTCCCACTCAGCACAGATATAGGGTCCCGGCCTGAGGATGACCAGCAGATCCAGTTCCTGCGCCAGCCGAATGAAATATTCCACATCCTGGTCTCCAGAAAACTGGTATTTTCCTGGCTGGAGCTCATGGAAGTTCCAGGGCACATACCTGCCAAGACACACAGTGTCTCCTGGTCATATGGTAGGGTACAGAACTGTGATGGGGGTGGGTGGATCGAAGCTTCCTAGGACTCTAGCTAGTGTGTGTGTGTGTGTGTGTGAGAGAGAGAGAGAGAGAGAGAGAGAGAGAGAGAGAGAGAGAGAGAGAGTGTTTGTTGGGAAGAACAGGAAGGGAAAGCTGATATGCAACTTGGAAATAAGACAAAAGGAGACTACATTCTCTTTTTTTGTTTGTTTTGTTTTGAGGTTATACCCGGCAATGTTCTGGGTTTGAATCCAGATTGGCTGCGTGCAAAGAAAGTGCCCTACCTGCTGTACTATCTCTTCCCCTGCATTTTCTTTTTCTGAGGCCACACCCGGCAGTGCTCAGGGGACCATGTATGCAGGTGCTGAAATGGAACTAAGGTTGACAGCATGCAAGGCAAGTGCCTTAACCATGTACTATCTCCTGGCCCCTGCATTTTATTTTGTTTTGTTTTGTTTTTTGCTTTTTGGGTCACACCTGGCGATGCACAGGGGTTACTCCTGCCTCTGCACTCAGGAGTTACTCCTGGCGGTGCTCAGGGGACCATATGGGATGCTGGGAATCGAACCTGGGTTGGCCGCGTGCAAAGTAAACGCCCTACCCGCTGTGCTATCTCTCCAGCCCCCCCTGCATTTTCTTTTAATTTTTAATTTATTTCTATTTTTCTTTTGCGGTAGGGGTCAACAGGCAACAGTACTTAGGGGCTTTTCCTGGTTCGGTGCCTGAGAGTTGCTCCAAGTGGTATTCAGGAGACCATGAGGTACTGGGGATCAAACCTAGGCCTCCAGGTTAAAGAGACAGTACAGGGGGGAAGGCGCTTGCTTTGCATGTGGCTGATGCAGGGTTGATCCTGTGAGGGCGAACTGATGCCATGACAAGCTGCAGCTAACATAAAATCTCAACGAGGCCTCGGTTTCTGTTTTCCCCAAGCAGGACTTGCAGTTTCTGGTAAACTTCCAGTTGAGTAATTTGCCGAGATAAGGAATCAAGCTGTTGGGTCTGGCCGGTCATGAGGGATCACTGTACCCTCCTTAGAAACTGTTACTAACTGGTATACTGGAAACAATTGTCTAATGGCTGACCACTGTTGTAATAGGACCTATGCTAAAAACAGACCAGTATATAAATTGCTTCTTAACTCTGAACTCTATATAAACTGCTAGTGATTTGGAGTCGGGGTCCTTGTCAAGACTTCACTGCGTTCGGTAAGACTTGGACCCTAGCTCGAGCTAGCAAGAGCTCAGCTAGTAATGAAGTTCCTTTGCTTTTGCATTATCATGTGTGGACTTGGTTTCTCTACAACTGGGGATCCGAAACTTGGGCACAACAGATCCCAGCAGTGATTCCTGAATGCAGAGCCAGGAGTAACCTGAGCATTGCCAGGTGTTACTGGAAAAACAAAAATTGAAGAACAAACTTAGGCCTCCTGCACGCAGAGCATTCACCCGGCCTGTCGAGCTATCTCTCTATGAATGAACTGATGGTGGTGGTGGTGGTGGGGTGTGTGGGAGCGGGGGCATTGCTGGAGCAACAGTACAGAGGGTGGGGTGCTTGCTTTGCATGCAGCTGACCTCCATTGGATCCCTGGCACCACAGATGTTCCCCTGAGCCTGCCAGGAGTGATCCCCGAGTGCAGAGTCAGGAAAAAGCCCTGAGCACTGCTGGATGTGGTCCAAAAACCAACCAAACAAAAAGAATTGTGGGTTTCTGTGTTTGGGCCACACTGGGCTCTCCAGCCCTCTCTGAGCCATCTCCTGGGCCCCTGCATCTTCTGGTAGTTTAGAGCTTTGTCCTGCGAATACACTCAAGGCAAGGCTGTTTTCACTAGCGGGAAACACTCTGCTGATTTTTTGAGTTTGTATATATGTTGTATTTGTTGTTATGGTCTTGATGCCAGGGCTCAGAGACCCAACACTTCACATGTTTTCTACAGCTGATCTGCACCCTTAGTCTTGTCTACTTTGTTGTTCTGGGGCCACAACCAGCAGTGCTCAGGGCTTACTCCAGGCTCTGCAGTCAGAGATCACTCCTGGCAAGTTTTGGGGACCATAAGTGGTACAAGGCATAGAATCCAATCCACTGTATGCAAGGTAAACATCCTACCTGCTGTATTATTGCTCCAGCCTGCAAAAAAAAAAAAACCACAGTATTTCTTTTGTACCTATATGAAGTGTTAGCCGAACGTGATAACCACTACACTATGGAAGTCGGGGCTGGAGCGATAGCACAGTGGTAGGGCATTTGCCCTGCGCGCAGCTGGCCCGTCCAAGCCCGGTTCAATTCCTCCACCCCTCTCGGAGGGCCCGGCAAGCTACTGAGATTATCTCGCCTGTATATATTCAATATGCCAAACATAGTAGCAACAAGTCTCAAAATGGAGATGTTACTGGGCCCACTCGAACAAATCGATGAACGGGAGGACGGTGTTTGTGTTTGTTTTCTATATAAAGTGATGGGTGCTAGCTAAACTTAGTGTAACCAACACATTTCCCCATGTCTAAGTCATCATGTGGGGGTCTCTGTGGATTGCTGTGTAACTGTTGGCTCACCTATCTAAGGCTACAGATTCAGGGCCAGATATAAATCAAATCTCCACAGAACTGGAAGATCTTTCAAGGCAGTGTAAACTTGAAAAGAGTGAGGGAGAAGAGATAGTCTGAGTGGACTTCATGCCTAATTCAATCAGCCTAATCAGTGGCTGAATAAATAGCAATACTCCTACATTAAAAAAAAAAAGAGAGAGAGAGAGTCAGAAGGTTCTGGTGCTTGCCTTACATGCAATCCCTGGCACTGAATGACCTGTCCATTTCTCCAGCACCACGGGGAGGAACCCACCAAGTACAGAGATGCAAATAGCCTGATCACCAGGTGGACAAAAAATAAGTAAATAAACAAATGAACAACAACAACAACAACAAAACCACTAAAAAAAAACACACCACAAACAAAAACAAGGAAAAATAAAAAAGAATCGAATGCTAAATAGTAGATAGCACAGTGGTAAGGCGTTTGCCTTGCGCACAGCCAGCCCAGCCAACTGGGTTCGATTCCTCCGCCCCTCTCCGAGTGCCAGGCAAGCTACCGAGAGTATCTCGCCTGCACGCAGAGCCTGGCAAGCTATCCGTGATGTATTCAATATGCCAAACACAGTAACAACAAGTCTGAAAAAAATGGAGACATTATTGGGCCCGCTCGAGCAAATCGATGAACAACGGGAGGACAGGACAGACAGGACATATGTAAATGTACATACTTGTAAAAATTAAATATGCCTCTATAAGACAGGGAAAAAAAATGAAAATATCAGTGTTACAGTAATGAGTCATGATTTTGAAAAAATTTTTTGGCAGGAAGAAAGGGTTGGTGACTAGGCTTAAATTCAGAGCCTTATGTATATGACATATTTTCTATTGCTGAGACATATCACCAGCCCCAGAACGATACTTTAGGGGCTGAGGCGGTTGCCTTGCATGCGGCTGACCCAGGCTCAATTCCCAGCATTCCATATGGACCCCTGAGCTTTGCCAGGAGTAATTCCTGAGTGCAGAGCCAGGAGTAACCCTTGAGCATTGTCAGATGTGGTGGCCTCCCCCAAAAAAATATTTTTAAAAGTTTTTTTTTTTTTTGCACTGCCAAAGATCAAACCCAGGGTTTCACATATGCAAGGCAAGTGTGAAAAATACTTTTTAGTTAAAAAAGCAAGCGGAGGGGCTGGAGCGATAGCACAGTGGGTAGGGCGTTTGCCTTGCACGCAGCCAACATGGCCGACATGGGTTTGATTCCCAGCATCCCATATGGTCCCCCGAGCACCGCCAGGAGAAATTCCTGAGTGCATGAGCCAGGAGTAACCCCTGAGCATCGCCAGGTGTGACCCAAAAAGAAAAAAAAAAGCAAGCGGAACCTGCCATGTACCATGGGAACTGCATGCAGGAGGCACGATGACCAAAGTTTCCTGGCTGCATGCAGTACAAAACACATTTCCCGGCAAAATCTCACAAAGGTCTCTCTGAGGACCCCAAGGTCTGTGGGTTCCTAGGAACAGTTGGGTTCCTAGTACCTAGCACTGGAACAGCAGACAAGACCCAGCGGTCATAGAAAAGAAGAACAACTGGGACTGTCCTTTATTCTCTGTCCCTCGAATCTACTTCTGTGTGTTCTACTTGACTTGAAATGCTATCAGCAATCCACATGGGGTTACAAAAACCAAAGTGGAGAGCCATTCCCAGCTTTCTCCCCTCGTCTTGTCCCCTGGCAATGGCAAAAGAGAAGGGAGCTGAGACAGCCATGGGGGTAGCTGGGCAACCCCAGGACCACCAGCAGATCTGCACTGGAGCTGGCTTTCAGGAATCACACCTAGCAGGCATATTCCCTAGAGCTGCTTTTCTTATCTCCAGAGTCTTGCCAGGCTCAATGGTCTGACTTTGCATGTAGCTAGGGGTGGGGTGGGGTGTCAGGGCAGGGCTCAGTACTCCATGCCACATGGTCTAGGAGCCCCACTGGCAGTGACACAATCCCCCACCCCAAGCACAGAACTGTGAGAGGCATCACAGCCCCCTTGGGGTGTGACTTCAAAATAGGAATTACTGAAAACAAAAACTTCAAATACCACATAATGTGCTGGGGCAAGTGCTAGTATCCAGGCTGGCACAGGCTGGCAATCCTGACCTCAAAGAAACGGCTTGACTCATGCAAATGAAGGGTCACAGTCTCTCTCTCAACTCTACTTCCCTTTGCTCTCTGCAGGTCAACACACATTTGATGGCTTCTGGTGACAATAGTTCAAGATTGCTGGAAATGTGGCAATCATCTGAAGAAGGACCAATCCAGCTCACAAGTCCCTCTCTGAAGATGGGACTTGGCTCCTTCCTATTTCTGCACTAAAATTAACGTAGGCAGAGGCTGGAGTGATAGCACAGTGGGTAGGGCATTTGCCTTGCATGCGGCCAACCCAGGTTCAAGTCCTAGCATCCTATATGGTCCCCTGAGCACCACCAGGGGTAATTCCTGAGTTTAGAGCCAGGAGTAACTCCTGTGCAGTGCCGGGTGTGACCCAAAAAGCCAAAAAAATTAATGTAGGCAGGTAGATTAGGGACCGCCCCCCCCATATGCTGTCTCCTCCCTCTACACCTCCCCCCTGCACACACACATCGTGGCAGTGAAATTTCTGGAAATAAAGCCAGTAGTCCGAAGTGTGACCCACCTTGTGGATACAGAAAGCAAGATGGGTAAGACCTCCAGCAGCCGACCTGGAGGAGACTGAACCCCTACAGAAAGGGCCTGAGGAAATTACTGGAAAACCTGAAATTCCTTTAATCTGATTAACCTTCATCTGATTAATCTGATTAGCCCTCAGCTAGTCCAGACCTGAGAAGACTGGACCTACCCTCAAGAGAAGATCCAAGAGGAACAGAGGTTAAGAAAAGGAGTTTCAAGACCACTCCCAACTCTACCCACTTAGCAACAACACTAGCACAGGGTCTAGCTAGAAAGCCCTACATGGGTGTGGCTTGGAAATAACCCTGCAAAAGTCACCTTGACCAAAGGAAGGGCGCACACATGCTGTCCGAGCCCATATGTCTCTTTTGCCCAGCTGGCCAAGCACATGTGGCGCCTGAGTACATCTGGTACCCGCATGCCCCCTCTTGAGATGTGTACTTTCTTAGTACTGGGATATGTGTAGGGGCTCTCTCAGTCCTTGAAGAAGCCCGCATTCTCTCTGTCTCCCTTGCTTTCTTTCCCTCCTCACCTTCAAAATCCTCCAAATAAAATCTGTTTTACTTTACTGTTTGTCTACTCCTAAAATTCTTTGCTGCAAGGCAAGACAAGAACCTGGTAACCCTAGGTAAGGTCTAGGACTGACTTTACTTTCCTTCAATAAGCAATTCCTCGTCTTAGCCTGAGTCCCTGGCTCCCCGAGAAATCAGATGGCAGGGTATCAATTCCCATGCTCAGAAGACCAAGCAGACAACAGGTGTGGCTTGACAGCCATCTGGTGGGGCTGGCAGGGGCTTTGGTCCGGGCCTAGCCGGGACTCATCGCAGACTTTATCTGTCCTAGTCTTTGCAGCTGGGTCATGGGTGGCAGAGGCAGATCGAGAGAAAGCGACCAACTTTCTTCTTCCCACCTCACATAATCCACCCGTGGGGGCCTCTGACATCAAAATCTCTGCCTGTCTGGGGACAGGAGAGATAGCACTTGGGTTAAGGCGCTTGCCTGGCACATGGTTGACTTGGGTTCATCTTGCATCACTGCATAGGACCCCCTTCTAAGCCTCACCAGGAGTGATCCTTGAGCACTGAGCCTGGAATAAGCTCCTGCGCACTGCTGGGCAGGGTTCACAGAACAAAAATCAAAAATAAACTTCCAGAGAAATACAGGTGTGCCCCCTCTCTGGGAGAGCCTGCCATGCCCCCGTACTCACGTCTGGATGGCGTTCAGCCCTGCCATCTTCATCTTCAGCAGCCGGTCCTTCCAGTAGAAGCGGGGCACACGCGAGTAGTGGATGCTGCCCGAGATGTAGCGGAAGGGTTGGCCATCCTTGAGGAAACGGTTGTGCTCATAGTCAATGGTGAATGTCCTCTTTGTGGTGTTCTAGAGCAAGGACGGCATCACGTCAGCATTGCCACCAGCTGCAGTGCACATGGTGGCCAGCTGTGGTGGGGGACTACCAAGGGGCAGTGGAGGACTGATGGGATGCTGGTTTCTGGGCTACTTAAGTCAAAGGACCATGTGGGGGTCCACGGGGTTAGCCAGCCTGGTATCTGATCACCCATGGTTGACACACAGAAGCAACAGGCCCAGAGAGAAAATCCTTGTGTTATGGAAACAGAACACACACACACACACGAACACACACACACACACACACACACACACTCTCTCTCGCACACACGCACGCACGTACACAGTGACTGTGATCTGAATACTATCTTGTTACCTCCGTAGCGATGCCTTTGGGAGCCCTGAGATCCATTAAGAAAATTCGAAGTTGACCAAAGCAGTAGCATAGCGGGGTAGGGTGTTTGCCTTGCGCACGGCCAACTCAGGTTCCATCCTTGGCACCCCATAGTGGCCCCTGAGCACTCCTGGAGTGACTCCTGAGTGCAGAACCAGTAGTAACCCCTGAGCGTTGCCAGGTGTGGCCTCCACACCAGCAAACCAAAACAAAGACAAGTCAAAGTGGGGGTCAGAAATAGTTCAATAGGTTAAGCGCTTGCCTTGCCTGATGTGGACTTCCCCCCAACCACCCCCTTGCCCCCACACCCTGCACCCCCACCTCCCCATCCCTTGCACTGTATATCCAACACCACAGGGGGCACCCCTGAGCAGAGTCAGAAGTAGTCCCTGACCACCACTGGGAGTGCCCATCATCCCACACCCCATTATAAACATGATGCACGGAGAGCAGCAGGTTCAAACCCCAAAGCCTGGGAGCCTCATACTGGATGTCTCTAGGCCATGCAGTTCCCTATCTACATCTACATCAGCATCTTCTCTTCTCTGCAGAACAGACGCAGTAACTGCAAGGCAGTATTTTTCACACAGCAGCTGTGGCTTGGACTAGATTTGTTAGCCAGGAAATCAACACGGGCATTGATTCTTTTTTAATGACAGAGAATAAAGATACCGAAGTGTACTGTACACAGTACAGGCATTATTTTATGAAACGTCTGAGATAGACAGAGAGGTGCCTACGAATTAGTCTCCATGGGGCTGCAGTTTAAGACATTTCTAGCAGTCAACTTACATGTCAAGAAACGCTCTCTTGGGGTGACTTCAGGAACTAAAGTGCTAAGACTGGAAAGGTGTTAAAATTATTTTAACTTAGGGCTCTGGTGGTCTCAAGGCCTCAACTACTGGACCTGAGCAGACCCACACAGCCAAATGTCACCAGAAGTGGACCCTAGGCACCCCCAAGCACTCCTTGGGAACCCCCAAAACCTCCAAACAGTTAAATGATGGGGTGGGGGTGCTCTCAGTGGGGCTCTGGATGTGGTGTGGAGTAGTGAACCCACACTGAACTCTTCCCCTCCTTCATGCAAAGTCAGCCCATGGAGTCTGGGGAGGTTCTGAAGATAAGGGTGTTATCTCTGGAGATAACATAAGCATCTCTGGGGAATATGCCTACTAGGTCACAATAACCACCCTGATCGTAGATTGCTTCAAGCAGGCACCAGTAACATCTCCTTTGTCCTAGCCCTGATATTTTAAAAAGTGCCATATTCAAGGCTCTTTTAGGGTTAGGAGAATGAGACCCATCATTGTTACTGGTATTTGGCATACTGGGTATGCCAAGGGGAGTTTGCCAGACTCTGCTGTGTGGGCAGGTTACTAGGTATGATTCCTGAAACCCAGTTCACAGCAGTTCTGCTGGTGGGGTTCTGCAAGCTGACTTGCCTTGCAGGGAGGGTTGGGCAGAGTGGAACACTGCTCTCTGGTGGGTGAGAAAGGCAGCCACAGGCAACAGGTGCCTATGGGACCAGGGTCACATTTTATTTAGATAGATTCCCTTGTATATCTTGAAGTTCTCAAAGGTACCTGCTTTTTCAAAAAGAGCTTTAATTGTAACTTCACAGTATGTGAGAGCTTGGGGCTACCCTGAAGTCACACCTGTAAGCCACTGTAAGAACAGGGGTCCTGGATCAGACCAAATCTGACATCCAGAGTACTAGGACTGCCAAATTCAACCACTCAGAAAATGGAAAATTAGGGGTTCAAATGATAGTTTAGTAGGGAAGGTGCTTGCCTTGCACATGGTGCCTGGTTCAATCTGCAGCACTGTATATGGTTCCCTGAGCACTACCAAGAGTGGTTCCTGAGTCTAGAGCTGGGAGTAAGCCCTGAGCACAGCTGGGTGTGCCCCCCTCACACACACCAAAAAAAAAAAAAATACTATATTTTTGATGTTGGGGGGCACAGCCAGCTATGCTCAGGGCTCACTCTGTTATGAGTTATGCCACAAGAAAGCCAACTAAGAAAAAGAAAGTACATTTAAAGTCACTGGGGGTGGGGGTAGGGGTGTAGCAGTAGAACAGCATGTATGGCACTTGCCTTGAGTGTGGCCAACCCAAGTTTGATCCCGGCACCTCCTGCCGTCCGCAAACCTGCCAGGAATGATCCCTGAGCACAGAGCCAGGAGTAAGCCCTGAGCACTGCTGGTGGTGGCTTCAAGGGGGCAGAAGGAAGGTCCCTGAGCATTTCTTGGGAAACCCTCCCAAAATTTTAAGGCCTAGAGTAGAGCACTTACAGTACGGCACTTGACTTGTATGTGTGAGGGCCTGGATTTAATTCCTGGTGCTGCAAAAATAAAAAATTTTAAGACCTAGGAGATGCTGGGCTGGAGCAATAGCACAGGGGGTAGGGCGTTTGCCTTGCACGTGGCAGACCGGGCCGACCTGAGTTCGATTCCTTCGCCCCTCTCGAAGAGAGCCCAGCAAGCTACCAAGAATATCCCACCCACATGGCAATACCTGGCAAGCTACCTGTGACGTATTTGATATGCCAGAAACAGTAACAACAAATCTCACAATTTGTTTTGAGATGTTATTGGTGCCTGCTCAATCAAGTCGATGAACAACAGGAGGACAGTTCTACAGTGCTACAGGAGATGTCACAGAGCACTGGCATACAATCCTGGTCCCTCAGGACTGCTGGGGATGGCCCTGGTGACCCCAAGCACTACCGGGCCTGAGTAGACCCACATAGCCAAGTGTCACCAGATATGGTCCCTAGGCACCCCTAAGAACTCCTTGCAGCCCCAAACCTCCAACATTATTGAAGAAGAAAAAATTTCTTTAAAGGCAGGCTTGTAAATTGAGTGTCATCTTATCTTACAAGAAAAAAGAAGCTTTAATTGCCATCCAAAGGTAAGAAATTCACATAAATATAAAAATCAGAGAGGGTGTCCCCAGCGGTGCCTTTAAAAACCTCTTCTCCGGGGGGCTGGAGTCATAGTACAGCAGGTAGGGTGTTTGCCTTGCATGCAGCCAACCTGCATTCAATCCCCGGCATCCCATATGGTCCCCAAGGCACTACCAGAGTAATTCCTGAGCGCAGAGCCAGGAGTAACCCCTGAGCATTGCTAGGTGTGACCCAAAAAAGCAAAATGGAAATAATCATAATAAAAATTAAAAACATCTTCTCCAAAGAAGTGTTTTCCACAATTTTTTTGTTTGTTTGTTTTTCTTTTTTCCATTTCTTTTTGGGTCATACCCAATGATGCTCAGTTGCTCGGAGGACCGTATGTGATGTTAGGACTGAACTTTGGTCAGTCGCATGCAAGACAAATGTCCTGCCCACTGTACTATTGCTCCAATCTCCACCCTACAAGTTCTGAGTGCAAAGGAGACTTGTGCATGATGGCAATTCTTTGGACAGGTAGAAATGAAGTTAGAATTTTGGGGCAGAATGGGCAGAGGGAAAGACTAGCTGAAGTTACCTCGAGGGATAGGGCTGGGCACAGCAGGAAGGGGTTGGAGGGACAATGCTTCTGGGTACTGGGACCTGGGTTTGTCCCACAAAGGAAAGCGTCTGCATCTCTGCTCCAGTCCCCTCCCAGGCAAGTCTGAAAGTCTCCTTCCATGTATGCCTGAGTAAGCCAAAGCACGGCTTGTGGGCTGAGGAGTCAGAGTCACCAAGGGGAACCGTCCTGAGATGGCCAGGATCCAGTACAACCTCGGGCGGCCCAGTGGTGTAGGAGCGACAAGCTCAGCACCGTGCGCCCTGGAAACTTCCAACCCCACAAGTTGGAGGGGATTAGAGTGGAGGGCTGCAGCAGTCACAGTGAGCCAGTTAAGCAGGCATGGGATGGTGGGGCGAAGGTGGGGGTGTACAGCGAGGGCTGTTTTCCTAGAAGCTGCCTCAACTGTCTTCATCTTGCACATGTCCGAACCATCTCTTAACTAGCCAAGCCAGGATGGGGATGTGGTTGAGTGATAGAAATCAGGCATGAATGAGGTTCTAGGTTTGAATCCTGGCACCACCCTCATAATAAAACAAAAAGGACAAAGCTAGAGCTAAGGAAGCTCAAAGGATTGGGTTGTATAGCACAGCCGTAGGGCGGTTGCCTTGCACGCAGCCAACATGGCCGACCCGAGTTTGATTCCTCCGCCCCTCTCGGAGAGCCCGGCAAGCTGCCGAGAGTATCTCGCCCGCAAGGCAGAGCCTGGCAAGCTCCCCGTGACGTATTCGATATGCCAAACACAGTAACAACAAGTCTCATGATGGAGACGTTACTGGGCCCGCTCGAGCAAATCGATGAACAATGGGAGGGCCTTTACCTTTTTACCTTTTACTTTGCATGCTCTGGGTTCGATCCCCCGCACTGCATGGGTCTCCCCAAGTATCACCAGAAGCAACCTCTGGGCAATAAGATGGGAGTAGCCCCCCAGCACCATGGGTGTGGTTCCCCAAAAAAATAATAAATTAGCAGACCTAGAGCTGGGGATGTGGCTGAAGTGGTAGTGCAAACGTCTTACATATATGAGGCCCTGGGTTTGATCCATGGCCCCCAGGTACTCTAGGATATAACCTACAGTGAAAACAAACCAAAAAATGTAAAGAAATTAAAACGGTAAAGCTGGACCTCGCTCTTAGCCATTCAGGTTTTAACTGAGCTTGGATAGTGTCCAGGTACTGGTACAGGTTGGGGATGGGGTGGGTGGGAACTTCAAGGCTGTTATGGTTCATGGCGATAAAACAAAAGTTACCAATCACCGGTGGATATTCTGTCCACATTGTAATAATGTAAACAGTCACTATTCTGAAAAAAAAAATGATAGAGGGAAATAATTCAGTTGTTCACTTCCCATTGCCATAAACACTATATTCCAGGGCATCAAGAAAGTTGATGGTAGAAGATACTTCACATTATTCCAGCTAATAATAGCAGGTAGATTAATAGAATCTAAACAGGGAAACAAAAAGTCACCCTTATCTTTGTGAGATGAAAGAATTGCTCTAGCCGTCGGTAAATACTGCAACCATGATTTGCACAGCTGTTGGAACTTTAGCAAGGAGGCATCAGGCAGGCCCCATGTGATGCTGTGACTCAGGCTGAGCCCTGGAAGAGGGGAACAGGCAGGCCTAACGCCTTCGGTATTGTGACTCAACATTCTGTACACATCCCCGCCCTGCACAGCACTCATTATGGAACTTCCGTTTCAGGTGAACCAGAATCTGATGGCATCATAGAAGCCAAATCCAAAATGCGTGAGATTCTGTAAGTTGAATCACACAGCAATGGCATTAAAATAAAACAAACCAGATTATTGTTAGAGGGCTGGAGGGATAGTTCAACAGACTGAGCCAGTCCCCTAAGACTGGGATGTGACCCTAAGCACTGCTGGGTGTGGGCTAAAAAACAGAAGAACACGGAAAAGTTATTTCTTGGGAAGGAACACAAGGAACACAAGATCTGGGAATAGGTATTTCTTGGGAAGGAACACAAGAGATCTTTCTGAGATAATGGGAATATTATATAGGCTTTGGATTATACTGCTCTATAACTGTCAAAACTCACTAAATGGTATAGTTAAGATCTGTGCACTGTTGGTGAGGGAGTATTGAGGTTAAGACACTGGCCTTACACAGGGTTGTAGTGGTTTGAGCCCCAGGATGACATATGGTCCCATGAGCACTGACATGAGTGATCCATGAGCACAGGCCAGGAGTAAGGCCAGAGCACAGTTGAAAGTGGTGCCAAATGCCCCTCCAAAAGAAAATTTGTGCATTTCATTTTACACACACACACACACACACACACACACACACACACACACACCTCTATTTAAAGGGTTCTGTGCAGATATCAACCTCTAGTTAATGATTACCATGATGGCAAAGTGTGACAAGGAAGTGTTCAGTGTTTTTGATTCATTGAAATGCATCCAGAAAAAAAAAAGTGTGGACAAACAGAGGGACAGATGGGGAGGGCTATGTTAATGGAAGCATCTGTATGGTCATGCTAAAATGCTTCAAATGCAATCAAATATGGACAGAAATGAAAGAGGATGATGAGATAAACGAGCTGTCTATGATGTGTGGATAATATATGCAGTATGTGCCTACCCCCACATGTGATGGCATAGTATGCAGCTCCTGAGGTTAGCAAGATGCTCTCCTAAACCAGCTGGGGCCAGATCTCAGGTATATAGAGAGAACAGAGAAGGCAGAAATGTTTCTCCAAACCTCCTCACATCAGCTCAGCCTGAACTTAACTCAGCTTCAGGAGCTGAGGATAGGGGGCCCGTGACAGTGTCTCAGCTCAGACTCACTCCTCCAGGCTTTGAGACCTGCTGCACTGTATCTGGGGAACCTACATGCCAGAGTGGCCCCAAGCGACACGGCTGGAGAACCACATTCTCCTCCTTCCGGAGACCTTTTGCATATTTCCCAGGCAATCATGCAGAAATGACAGCTCTGACAGTCAGGGTTACTGAGGTCCCTGTTTTGCCATCCGTGGTACCTGGGCTCTTGGATCACTTCTCCGATCACCTCTGCACCCAAGCCCTGGCTTCACATTCTGCTTCTAGGGCAACCCCGGTGAAGACACAGGCCCCAGGAATGGCCTGAGTGCTGCTCCTCTCTGTGAGTCTTACCTGGATCTTTCCTAGAAGTCAAACAAGAAGAGGCTGGAGCTGGTGCTAGGTGGGCAGTGACATCCCATGGCATGCACACAGACGGAAATGGAGGAGCTGGCATTTGTGGCAGCCCCACCCCTGGAATGGGCAGGTCATTCGTCCCAGTGTGTGTTTGCCTGGCTATTGTTGATAGATTTGGAAGCTCTGAAGAAAGAGACGGGTTGACAGTCTCTTTCTTCAGATTGTACAGTGCGTAAGGCACCCACCTTGTACATGGTAGACCCAGGTTTGATCCCCAGCACCCAATATGGTCCCCCAGCACTTCCAGGAGTGATCCCTGAGCACAGAGCCAGGACTCAGCCCCAAGCACAGCTGGGTGTGGCAGAAGAATGGAATAAAGGAAGGGAAGGAGAACCCAAAAGAAGGTTGGGTGATTGACAGGCTCAGAACAGGATCCCCACTTGGAACATTCTCCAACATTCTGGACATTCTAGAAACCACCACCTTTAAGGAATCTGTATTTCTGCCAGAGAAGCCGACTTTAGGGGGATCCCTGGGGACTCAGGAGGGGGCTGCTGAGGGGTGGTGGACATGCGTCAGCAAGGGGGATTCTTCTTGGCCCCCTACCATCATCTTTGTACGGGCACCTCACACAGTGCCCCTTGGGGTGGAGGTGAATTCCAGAAGCTGGTCACAACTCCAGCGGGCACTGTGATGGGGAGACAAGAGGGGTACTGCCAAGCAGAGCCAGGATGGGAACATAAAAGTGGGGGTCAGACAACCTCCCACCTGACTGCCTTTTCCTGGACAGCCTGAAGGATGATGATGTGGCAGGGAAGGTGGGGACCATGGCCCTAGAGTGACCTGAGAGCTATCTACATGGGCAAAGGAGGGCAGGGGAAACAGGGTGACACAGGGGAGGGACACAGATCCTGGCAGGATGCACAGAACCCATGTCACCATGTCACCATGTCACATGGCAGCCCTGCTGCCTCCACCAGCAAAGGTCAGAGTTGCCGCTCAGGTCTGCAGGCCAGAGGCACCTTCAAGCCAACTCAGCCACAGCATTCCTGGAGGGTGAGGAGTTCGGGCCACCTGCCGGTGATCCCTGACACGTCCATTGAGGAGACTAATCAAGAACGTGTGGGCCAAAGGTGGTGTCAGCGCTGCAAGGCAAAAACCACTTCTTCCAGCCCGGGCTCTGGGGCAGTCCCCACACACAGTCCAGTGACAAGAGGGGCTGGGGAAGGAGCCCAAAGGGCAGTTGCACTGGCCCTGCATGTGTGAGGCTCTGAGTTGGATGCCTGCACCGAGGGCCACCCGCACAGCCCTGCACTGCTAGATCTGAGCCCTTATCAGCCCGTCAACAGAGCTGGCATGCCATTCCCCACTTCCCCCACACACCCCTGACTCCCTGCTTGGGGGCTTCCCCTCTGCAAAATGAAGTGAAAGAAATGGAGGGGTGACTGGGTCCTCTCGAGATAGAACCCTGCAGTGACACCACCCGGACTCACACTGCAGAGTCCCTCAGCCCTGGGGCCGGAGAGAGCGGATGGGGGTTATGGAGTTTGGCTTGCACGCAGCTGACCCAGGTTCAATCCCTGGCACCCATGAGTATCACCAGAACTTGAGAATCTTAAGATCTTAAGAACTTAAGACCTGAGAATCGCTGGGTATGGCCCCAAAAACCAAGGGGGTGGGGGGGAAGTGCTCCAATTCTTTCCTAGTGAGACTTGCGATGTCCAAAGGGAAGTGGTGTCAGTTGCTGAGGAGTCAGAGATGCTCCAGGGGTCAGGGTGTCCTGAGCGCCCCCTAGCCCTCAGGGAGACTGGCAGAGGTGGGTCTGGCCTTCAGGGGACCCATCCCCACTGCCTGAGCCTGGACACGAATGAACTGGCTGACGTGAGGCTCTTGCCACGGGTCAGGGGACACTGCAGAGAGAAGGACCAGACCCCTCCTGGAATCATGGGGATCAGTGCTCCCCGCAACCCTCCAACCATTCCCCTGTGAGCCCCGATTCTCCCTCCCAGTGGCAGCCCTGGGGCCAGCAGCACTGTTCCTGGAAAAGACCCACAGCCTCTGGTGTCCAGCTGGGTGTTCTCGCTATTTCAACAAAAAGAACCAAGAAGTGCGTCTCGGGCAGGACCGTCCACACACTCTCTCCAGGGGCTCCCCTCACCCCCTCACCCTGTTGGATACAGATAAAACACTAGGTTCTCTGGACTGGTCAGTGACAAGTAACCTGGAGGGTAGGGTGGCAGCTAACTGCAGAGGAAGGATCACGGGGGCACACTGGATCAGTGCCTAGGGGAATCTACTTCCTACCTCGAAGCTGACCCCTCTGCATATTTAAGGGCCCCCCAGGGGATGCAGCTCCCAGCTTTCTAAACATCCACTGTCCCCTCAAAGTGGAGTCACACCCTCAGGGAGGTTGTCTGCAGGCTGGATTCCGGACCCACGTAAGTGCTGCGGAGACAACGACCCTCTTCAAATGAACTGGCCAAGCAGCGGCAAGACTGAAGCAGTACAGCTTTATTTCAGACACACAAGCTCAGCAGCATTGTCATTTTACAACGGATGTGATCATTAAAAAAAAAAGAAAAAATTACAAAATAAACCCCAATTCCCAGCAAGGGAAAATTCACCCCACCCGCCCCCTCTCCCCTGTGTACATACATGTGGTATAATACTGGGAGGTCAAACAGCAGCTTAAATGTGGGCCAGACACACAGCAGGACCAAACACTGTTCAGCAGAGCATGTGTACAGTTAAGTGATCTGTCCTAGGCGATTTTGATGGTTAAGAAGCATTTTTTTTGAAAAACAGGACATTAAGTTTAACACTAATACATGCCGTTACCAAGTGACAGATATATTCCACATGCTTCCTAATCCTTGGGACTAAAGAACATTGTATTTACAATTCTGGGGGCCCATTCCTCAACTAGAAGGAATTAAAGGAGCTCGGCGCGGCCACAGGTTATAGGCCATGCTGATCAGGTGAAGACAGTGGAGTCCTTCCTAGAATTCTGAAAAGCACATATTCGACGGGGGCATCTCCATTGCCAGGAGGCTTCACGTCTATTCCACTCTCCCTAGAGAGCGCAATGTTTGGGGACTCCTGGCACAAGCTATTAGGTTGGGGGGGGGAGGGGAAGGGCAGAGACCACCTCCTCCTAGGTTGCTAGCCCTCTTGGAAGAGAGAAGAGGGATTGGGGACGGGGAAGAGAAGCACTGGAAGGGTGTTTGCCCAGATGCTCCTCCCAGACTCTCCTTTCACAGAGCAAAGAGAAAGGGGAGGAATATTTCAGAGAACTAGAAAATGACTGGTGACTCCAGAGCCAAGCGCCTTTCCAACCTCCAAAGTCACTGAAAGTTCATTACCTCACAAGGCTGGAGAAGCCAAGTCCCGCATAAGCAATGAGGACAATCAATAGAGATCTAGAGGATCTGCAGATGACAGGAACCGTTAGGCCCTCTTGGTGGGACAGTGCCATGGTGTCAGTGCTAGAGGAAACAGTGCTAGAGGAAGGCGCCTCAAAAAATGTAAAGTTCCAACTCCCAGATGGTCCCGCAGTCCCAGAGTGTGAGCACAAAGGCACAAGAATAGAAAGCAGCGTGTGGAAGGGATATCTGTACACCCTTGTTCTTAGCAGCGTTATTCACAAGTGAAAATGAGCCAAATATCCCCTGATGGATGGATAAACAAAGCATGGTCCATGCCTAGGCTGGAATACTGTTCCAGTGTAAATTAAAAAAAAAAAAAGTGACCACATGTTAGAATATGGATGAAGGCAAAGGGCATTAATTGGAAAAAAACAAAAAAGTACACAAAAAGCTAATACTGCAGGATTCCACTTAAATGACATACCAGGAGCAGCGCAATGCACCAAAGCAGAAAATAGAATGACACTTAGCAGGGGCTCAGGACATGGGGAGAAAAGTTACTCAGAGGATACTGAACCTCACATGTGCAAGATGAAAAGGCTTGATATCTGTTTCAGAACAATGTGAATAGACATAACAGGAATGAACTATGCACTTAGAACCATTAAGATGATATGTTTTATGCCAGGCTTTTT
Source organism: Sorex fumeus (assembly GCF_029834395.1). Taxonomy (NCBI): domain Eukaryota; kingdom Metazoa; phylum Chordata; class Mammalia; order Eulipotyphla; family Soricidae; genus Sorex; species Sorex fumeus. The sequence continues at coordinate 36,077,514 of NW_026606129.1, forward strand.
GAAAAAAAAAAAAAAACCAATTGATATAATCAGAAAAAATGGAACACTCTTTACATAATTAACTGTGCTTGAATCCGGATCCCTGTAACAGATACAGCCACGTACCACTTAGATAGTGGAAAGCCTCTCTTTCCGGTGCGATGCAGAAGACTTGGCTTTTAGCCCCAAACCTAGGCAACAGCTGATCTTAAAGAGTTACTGTCCAGGGGGTCGGAGAAATAGAACAGTGACAGGTAGGGCATTTGCCTTGCATGCGGTTGACCCGGATTCGATCTCCAGCATCCCAAATGGTCTCCTGAGCACCACCAGGAATAACTCCTGAATGCAGAGCCAGAAATAACCCCTGAGCATTGCCGGGTGTGGCCCAAAAACAAACAGAAAATTTACCGTTCATTTCAGGGGCTGCAATAATGGCACCGCGAATATGCTTAGCAGTGTTGACACTGGGTACGGAAAACGTGGGAATTTATATGCAGTTCTCTCTACTTGGTGGCTACTTCCAAATATTCCTCATTGAAAAATGTCAAACGTGACCAGTTTTGGTGTGTGGCGCTGAAGATGTCCCCTGGACCTCACACAGGCCAGGCAAGTGCTCAACTCTCAGCTCCAACCCCGGGGCTGAACACAACGTTTCAAAAGGATCTCTGGATGGTGATAGGATTAATTTGAGATTTGATAACAATATTATCATTCTACATTATTTATCAGAAGCATACCATTTAACCTGTTTTTGTTTTTGTGGGAGAGGGGCCACACCGATAGTGCTCAGGAGCTACTCTTAGGGAAATCACGTGAAGCTGGAGGTGGAACACAGGGCTCTCACAGGCAAACATGTGTTTCGACCCTTTGAGTCATCTCCCCAGACTCTCCTTTTCACTTGCACTTAATAGATTTTTCTTTCTAAAGGCTCAAATATAATTGAAAGAATTTTCAAACTTCAAGTATATGTTTCTCACCACTTCCCTAGGCAGAAGCAAAGAAAATAAAGAAGGTAAATGGATGAAGAAGAGAAAGAAGGTCCCAGCTGAACCCTAGTGGGAAACACTGCAGGACACTCCCCTCTCCACGAGAAGGTGCTGCTGTCTCCTCAGGCGTTTGTTTCTGCCGACAGAGAAATCGGTCCAGCTAGAAATTCAGGGTCAGGATGGGGGACAGTAGCATTTGAGACAGAAAAGAGACAAAGCACGTCAATTCAAAAAATAGGACTGGGGGGAGGGGGTGCTGGAGAGATAGTACAGTAGGTAGGGCGCATGCTGTGCAGGAGGCTGACCTGGGTTCGATCCCTGCTACCACATACCACATATCACCTGACAGAGTGATCCCTGAGCACAACTGGGAATGATCCCAAAGCAAAACAAAAACAAAAACTTGGGAGACAGAGACGGTGGTACAGGAGGTTAAGGTGCTTGCCATGTACGTAGCTGACCTAGGTTCAATCCCTCACCACCACATACAATCCCCAAGCATGGCCAGGAGTCACCCCCGAGCACAGAGCCAGGAATAGTTTTGGAGCATCATCCGATAAGGCCTAAAACGGCTCCTCTCCAAAATCACATGGTCCCTCCCGCCCCCCCCCCCCAAAAGGAGCAGGGTCACCGCAAAGGGAGAGGGCCGAGGGAACACCTTTGCTAAGGCCAGGGCAGGGTGCGCTGGGTGTGGGATCAAGGAGAAGGGAGCTGGGGAGCCAGGGATAGGGCAGGGAGTGGCACCTTAGCCCTGGTGGTGGCTCATGGCCCTCCACCATAGTTCAAGTCTACTCCTGACTTAAAGGGTGTCTTGTATGGAGTAGGGGGCAGGACAGCCTTCATACCTCAGACACATTTCATTTCTCCTGAGTATCTTGTTTGTTTGGGGGCAGGTGGTGCTGAGGACTGAGCCCCAGGCTCCCTCATATTGCCAGCCCCTTGGGCTCTCTCCCTGACCCCCAAAGACACAGGCTGATTGCCATTAAGCCTCAGTGGCAGAGGATGTAATTCAGTGCAGAAGACATCCTGCATAATAAAGTCACACCCCTGCAACCAAGGGGGGAAAAAAAACTTAAATGAGGAAAAAAAAAATCTTAAAACCAGCCTCACAGAAATGCTATGAACAAGTATCATTGTGGGCTAGAGACACAGCTCAAAGCACTAGGCCAGATACTTTGCATGTGGGAGCCCCGATTCCATCCCTGCCACCACACAGTCCCCTGAGCACCATCAGGAGTCACCCCCCTGCTCCTCAGCACTGCAGGTCTGGCCCCAAACATAAAACCGAACAAAAACCCCACAAAGCAAGCATCACTAGTTCTCTCTAAGCGAGTCTGAAACCGGAATGGCTTTAACAGTGTCAGAAAAGAATTTTCAGGGGGAGCGCCTGCGAGCCTGGAATTCCCAAGGCCCATCTGGTTGCCCTTGCTCTGGCCTCTCTGCCTCCTTTCCCAGTCTCCAAATAGGACAAAGCATCTGTCCCAAAGGGCCTCACCACGAGTGAGGCCAGGAAGGCAATGCCCTCTGCATCACCGAGCACTGTGCTCATGTTTCCACTCAGGCCCCAACCCCAAGTGCCCAGGAGCTAAGCATTGCTGAAAGCGTGCAAAGGATAAGCCCCAGGTTCCAGCAGGTTCTGTGAGGCCCGCAACACAAGATGAGTGAAAACAAACAAAGACAGGGAGACAGCACTCTGCCCACCAGCTCTCTTGGATTACGCAGCCACAGTGCTCCAGATCAGTGTTTCCAGAGAGTCCTACGGAGCAGCTGGAACAACACTGAGCTTTCCCCACACATCGATTTCCAGAGGTAGTGGATGCTTCCGTTTCCCCCAGTGAGCTCTGCAATGCAGGTGCTCACTCCACGGGGGATGGAAAGCCGATGCGTGTCCTCACACATGTGGACATGCAGTGGTCTCCCAAATGCATAGTGCAAATCAATTGGCTCCTACAGTCAACAGAAACCATCCCTATCACCATTCTAGCAGGAGACCGGGACCAGGGGTGAATTGGTTAGGGTTGCACAGGAGATGGGAAGGGATGAAGCCAGTGAAGAGGGGATAGGAGGGAGGGCTGGAAATGGTCTACAGGGTGGTGGGGTGGGTTCACGGAGCTCGCTGCAGGATGAGCTCTGTGATCTCCGCCCGGCTCCCCAGTCTCATGGGAATCCCGTAGTAGGCGGTGCCCGGGCTGACATAGACAAACGTGGACTGAGCCACTTGGTAGAGGCCAGCAAAGAAAGGATTCAGGAGGTAGGCGGCCACGTTCAAGGGGAAGATCTGCCCAGCATGCGTGTGCCCGGAGAGGATGAGGTTAATATCAGGCCGGGCCTGGAGGGCTCTCTTGGCGGCCAGGGGCTGATGGGCCAGCAGCACAGTGGTGTGGTCAGCACTACAGCCGGCCAGCGCCTTCTCGAGATCCATGCCATGGCCAGAGTAGTGCAGGATGTCGGCTTCGATATCGTCCACTCCCGCCAGGCAGATCCAGTCGTCACCCTCGCCGCCATCCCCACCACCGCCACCACTATCGCCAACGTGCTGGGCCCGGTTGGCAGAAATCTTCACGTTCTCGTTGTGCAGGGGCTGGACCTTCAGAGTTTCCAGCAGGGCGAACCAGTTGCTGACATCTGACGTGTAGTACTCGTGGTTGCCCGTGACGAAGTAGGTGCCCAGGCGGGACTGAAGCTGGCTCAGAGGATTGACAGCGGTCCGGAGGATGGAGGCTTCGGAATCGCAGAGGTCCCCCACGATCACCGTGACATCTGGTTCCAGCCTGTTCACCATCCTCACGAACATCTCCATCTTGGTCCTGCCCACGGTGGGGCCCAAGTGGATGTCTGAGAGCAGCACGATCTTGAGGCGGTCCATCGAGGGGGGTAGCTGGTGGATGGGCACAGTTACGGTATTCACGGCAGGGGGCTGGGCCGCATTCAGAAGCCCGGCCACGCTGAGCACGGCGGTCACCGCCACTGCCAAGGCTGGCCTGAGTGCCAGCTTCCTGCTCTTGTCCAGGCTGCTCGTGGCCTTCGTGCTGCGCCAAGCCACAAGTTGGTAGGCTTGCTCCATGCCACTGAGCGTACAGAGGAAAAAGACCATGATGACATAGGCCCCCAGGCAGGAATAGGCAACCAAGGAAAAGAGATAGGGCTCCTCGGCCACTAAAAAGAGTGTGGTGAAGAAACTCGAATGGGCCAAGGCCAGAAATGTCAAGACAGCCATCTTCCAGAGCTGGAAGCAGGCAGACTCTGCAGCGGGGGCGTGGCTGAGGTTGCCCACCGTGCCCCGCCAGATGTACAGAGAGCCAATGAGCATGAGAGAATTGGTGAACAGGGCCATCTGCAGGCGGAAGAGCCAACGCCAGGCCCGGAGCTCTAGGCTCTCTGCGAGATAGGAGCGTGAGACGATCATGGACACGAAGACAGTGCTGGCTGCCAGGGCAGCCTTCATGCCCACGGACAGCTGCCTGAAGATGGCCATTTCCTCGGCTCCTAAGTGGGTCCCCCCTTGCCAGTCCTGGGTGGTGAGCTTCTTAAAAAGGACAGAGGTCAAGGAGAGGTTTCCAGGTCAGCTCCGCCTGCAACCAGGAACTGGCATCAGCTTTGTGGGATATAAGAGCCATGTTGTCCCCACTCAAAACCTGAAGGCCACTGACATCAGCCCAACCCGCCTAGAGTCCAAGCCACTCCAGAGCCAGATGGTGCCATAGACAACTTGCTTTTTCAAAAGCATGCCCTACAGCATACTTCCAGTTTATTTATTCATTTTTTTGAGGTTCAAAGTGTGGCCACCATGCACAGGAAGTTGTTTAATAACTTAAAATCAGCCAGGGTCAGGGATAGTACTGGGTAAAGTTAAAGCACTTGCCTTGCAGGCGGCTGAACACCTAAGTTTGAACTCCAGCACTGCACAAGGTCTGAGCCACTCTCAGGAGCATAGCACTAGGAGCCCAAGTGTCACCAGTGTGGTCCAGTCGCTCACCCTCCCCCAATCCTTTCAAATGACTGGATTTCAAAGTGTGATTAATAATGCTAAGCCGTAACTGCCACTCCAGTTCTCCTTCCTTCATGACCGGAAAGTAAGAGCTTTTCCGGAAGCTGAGTGACGTGAGATAAGGCAAGGCTGAATACAGAAAGCTAGAAGAACCTGACTCATGAAGACTGAAAGAGTTTTACAAAAAAATGTCAAACAATGCCACTCTGCATCCTAAAAAAAAATCATTTTTGGGGGAATATTATTATTTTTCAAAATATGTTAAGTGGGGCTGGAGTGACAGCACAGCGGGTAGGGCGTTTGCCTTACACGCAGCCACCCGGTTTCGATTCCCAGCATCCCATATGATCCCCCAGCACTGCCAGGGATAATTCCTGAGTGCTGAGCCAGGAGTAACCCCTGAGCACCACCAGGTGTGACCCAAGAATCAAAAAAAGACAAAATATATTAAGTTAAAAAATAATTATTTCTTAAACAAGTTACTGTTTTAAAGTTTTCTGTCTGGGGGCTGGAGCTATCGCACGGTGGTGGATAGGGTGTTTGCCTTGCAAGTGGCAGACCCGGGTTCGATTCCCAGCATCCCATATGGTCCCCTGAGCACTGCCAGGAGTAATTCCTGAGTGCATGAGCCAGGAGTAACCCCTGTGAATAGCAGGGTGTGACCCCAAAAGCAAAAAGAAAAAAAATAGAATAAAGTTTTCTATCTGGTGGGTGTCAGTAAAAGCGTTTGTCTTGCAGGCGTCCAACGAGAGGTCTCTCTCACAGCACCCCACATAGTCCCCTGAGCCCTGCCAGGAGTGATCCCAGGACACAGAGCCAGGAGTTAAGACGCGAATAACACTGGGTGTGGCCAAACAAAACAAACAAAACAAATGGTTTCCTGTCTCAATAACTAGGGCAGCTGAAGTTTGAGAACCACTGTTCTTAGGAATCACTGAACGCTGGCCTGCTGGGGGCCTCCAGGATTAGGTCCAGGGGGAACAAACGAGACAGCTGGTGTAAGAAATCCTGGGGTGAAGCCAGCCTCCTTTGTGGCAAGGCAATCAGAGCGCCCTCTGCAGAACCAAGCTGCAGAAGGCAACGCTAACATTTACCCACAAGGCGCCATCCTGCCCCTCACCCATAAATCCTCTCTCCCTCCCACAAACCTCCCAGAGGCAGGTTACATCTGTCCCGCGCCCCCTCCCCTTCCCTGACAGCGTTCCTTCCAAATATTCCCCGAGAAAGCCTAACAGTTCCACGTACCAGAGGGTCTCAAAGCTAGCTAGCTCTCACCCGGGGCTCTTCCTGGCTTCCCAGAAGCCCCACTTCACTCCAAACTGGAAGTCAGGGCAAGGTACACGGAGGTCATCAAGTAGTTGTTTGCTTTCCCCGCCCTCCCCGACCGCCCAAGAACCCAACATGAAAATATTCTCAGCAGCTGCTGTTCAAATACTTCACATTCTCCGTTTGCGATTATCACTGCAACCCTCTTCGCTCTCGGCATCATTCATCAAAGCGTTGTCAAGTACAAGCCACGGACCCCCTGGCAAGCACCTAACTACTTCAAACGTGCTCCAGATTGGCCCGGCCCCACCCCCAGCTCCCGGAGGTACGGAAGTCGGAGCTGCTGGGTGAGGGCGCCCACGTCTCCCCGTACCGCCCCCCGGGTCCCCAGCGTCCGCAGCCGGGCCGCTGCGCCCCCGAGAGCGCGCACGGTGCGGCGGAGACTGTGCTTCCGCTGGGCCGCGCGCGCCGGCCCGGGTACCTCGCCTACCTGGCGCGCCAGACCCCCTCTGCCGCGCCGCTGGGGGCCAGCCGGCGGCCCGCCCCCCTCCGCGGCGGCTGGCAAATCCCAGACCCCGGAGGATCGGGGGCGGGGAGCGCCGAGCCGAGGGCGCGAGACGTTTGAAAAGCGCACGCCTGGGAAGCGATCAGCCCCAAGTTCCCATTGGCAGCGTTAGTGGGGGGACCTCGCTCCTGACCCCATTTTTTTCTCCTTCCGGAGCGCTCCAGCAGAGCATACGCTGGGCAAGGGAGGCCGCCCCCGAGTCCCCAGGTGCCCACCCCCGCCTGCTGCAGAAACGCGCTCTCCCGAGAGAACACAACCCCCTCCCATTTGTATACATGCCCCGCTGCAAATTTGGGGCGCACCTGCTACTAGCCCCCTCGTGACGCCGATGGGGAACGTGGGTCCCGGAGCAAAGGGGTAACCGAGGCGGAACCCGGGAGCCGCAGCGATGCCGAGAAGGACGCGCGCCCCGCCCGGCCCGCCCCCGACGGGAGGGCCGGGCCAGTGCCTGCCACCAGCTGTCGTCGGCTCGGCGCTGCGTCCTGGGGTCCCCGCGCCCCGCGCCCACCAAAGCCCAGAAGCGCGGGGCCGCGGTCCCTGCCCGGTCCTCCGCCAGCCCGTGCCCGCTCGGCGCGTCCCGGCGCAGGAGAGGGTTGGACTTACACGCAGCAGGCCCGCCGCGCCCGTCTGCAGCGGCACCAGGAGCAAAGAGAGGAGAGGGATGAGCCCGAGCATTGTGTCCCCGCAGCCTCTCGGCCCCGCCACCGGCACCCGCGCCGGGCGCTCGGCGTCCCCAGATTAAGGACCCGCGCCTGGCGCCGCCCCGCGCTCCGCCCCGCCCCGCTGCGGGCGGGGACCGGGCCCCCGCGACCGCGTGATTCCGGGAGGGCGACTAGGGGCCGCTGCCCGAGGGCAGGGACCCAGGGAAGGGCCTGTCCGGGGGCGCCCCCAGGCTGTCAGCAGCCAGATCACGCGCCCTGGGTATTGCAGGACTTTTAACTCCAGGCTCCCTGGCTGCTTTAACGTGACCTGGGGAGGAACTCGAAACCTCTTAAGGCTCCACCAATTCGGCAGAATTTTGCAGTTCTCCCCAACATCGCAAACCTGGGGGCCGCCTTGGCTGGCACTGGTTAAAAGGCAAGTTCCGGGGCCTCCGGTAATTCTAGGGACGGAGTCCAGAAGTCTTTATTATTTACCTCCGGGCTGTTCCTGTTCGTGTGGAAGTTTAAGAACCTGTTTCAGGTGCTGGAGAAGTGCCCAAATAATTGCCAATGTCGCCTCTCAAAGCTCCTGGGTCTCCTGGATTTCGTTGTTGGGCTTTGAGAGCGCCAGAGCAGTACCTCTCAACCCTTTGGTTTTGCTCTTGAGCCTCTCCACGTGTCTGCAATGCCCGGAACTCAAGTTGGGGAAGCTAAAATTGCTAGATCTTCGGACACTTTGGTAACTGGCCTGGGTCTGCTGGTTACTACTAGTTAAGAGTCTGATGTTAGCTTGCTCTTCAAACCCGTGTTCTCCCTTGAACAGTATTTTGCTTGCTTGTCTATGTTTTTTTTTTTTTGCTTATCTACTCTGAAGAAGCCATTTTTTTCTCTTAAACACATATTTCTCTCCCCCTCACACCTTTCTAAATAAGTTTCAATAAGAAAGTATCTTGCTTCACCAAATAAAGGCCTGATATCAACACTTTGCAGGGGCCTGAGAGATAGTACAGTGGGTTAGGGTGCTTGCCTAACACATGGCCTAACTAGATTCAATCCACAGTATCCCATCCCATGTGGTTCTCCCAAGCTCTGTCAGGAATGAACCAGGAGGAAGCCCTGAGCACTGCTGGGTGTGCCCATCTCCAAAAAAAAAAATCCTTTTCTGGGACCCAGGAGGATAGTTCCCTGGTTCCCAAAGAGGCTCATTCCTTGTAAGATCACTGCTTGCCCCAACATGACAGGGCCTCCCAAGCGAGGCTACTGTGCAGGGCCCATACCTGTGACCCTCTAGCCCAGGCCTACAGTGCTGTTTGTCCCTGTGGTGCTGGGGATATAACTCAGAGGTGTGTCCCTGACTCTTTTAGCATTTCTTTTATCACAGTTTGTGATCTTTAGAAGACCTGAATTCAGCTTACTTGTTCTGTCCTCAAGGATACAATATGGCATGACCATTTGGGGTCTCTGACACCATAAACAAAGTATGATCGTTGTCTCACGCACCCGAGTTCGTGCAAGAACCACCACAAAAATGTGAGACTGAGTGCTGCACCCCTCCCCCTCAGCTTAGACCCCCAACTGTCACAACCAAGTGTGCAAACCCCCTGTCACAGCAACAGTGGAAGGGAAGAGGGGAAAATGAGCAAGCAAAACAAAACAACCCGCAAGTCCTTCTTGACTTGGTTTTTAAAACCTAGTGTATGCTCTCCACGCCCCTCCCCACTGTGGGAAGCCAAGAGCCCTCTCATAGACCCTGGCCATGGTTCCCATGTTAGGAACTGCTTGGGACAGACATTGGTGACAGTCTCCCAGGACTTCCTGATCTCAGCAGATACCTGATCTATAGGCACACATCAGGCTGACAGCTTATCTGGCCTTATCTATAGTAACCTCCAGGATGCATCTACTCCCTAAGACCCTTTGATATATAAATGTAAAGCTCAGGATGCACCTACTGCCACAAGACCCTTTGATGTACAAATGTCTACCTTGAATGTTAGGTAAAGCTCTTGTTGCTGACCTTACCATATATGGTTATATTGCTTCTGCTCCTGACTGAGCTGCCCTCAATAAAGCCTGTCTCTTTTTCTCTCTGTTTCTAAACTGTACTCTGTCTCTTGTGTCTCGTGTTCATTCGGTTGGTCCCTCCTTGCACCATCGGATCAATCCTCGGGCCACCTCTGCGGGCCGGAGAGTGGTTACTGGGGCCCCCTGCACCCCCCACATCCCAAGGCAGTGGGTTGCACTGGAAGCCTCCAACACCACTCGCCCAAGCAACACTGCACTGATACACGGTGGAACACAGCACCCTGGCCGGGAGTTGGTCCTCTATTAAAAAAACACGCATGGAGGAAAGGAGCATAGGTTGTGTGCAAGGATATTGGTACTTTTTGTCATTTGAGGCCACATTCTGTGTGCTCTAGTCCCTTAATGCTGGGATTAGAGATCATTGGTGTTCAGACGGACTATGTGGTGCTGGATATGGAACCCAGGCCTTCTGCTTGCCTTTTGAGCTATCTCCCTGGCCCATTAAGTATTTTATTTTATTTTATTTATTTATTTTGTTTTTTGGGTCACACCTGCGATGCGCAGGGGTTCTGCACTCAGGAATCACCCCTGGCAGTGCTCAGGGGACCATATGGGATGCTGGGAATTGAACCTAGGTCGGCCGCATGCAAGGCAAACACCCTACCTGCTGTGCTACTGCTCCAGCCCCCACCATTAAGTATTATTTTAAGTATAATTCTCTTTTTTTCTTCTCCTTCTCCCCTTTCTTTTCCCCCTCCTCCCCTGTTCCTCCTCCCCCTCCCCTCTTCCTCTTCCTCCTCCTCTCCCTCCTCCTCCTCCTTCTTGTTATTCATCTTCTTCATCTCCTTTTTTGTTTTTTGGGCCACACCAGGAGTTTCTCAGGTCTTACTCTTGGCTCTGCACTCAGGAATCACTCCTGGTGGTACTTGGGGACCTTACGGGGGTGCGGGGGATTAAACCCAGGTTGACCACATGCAAGACAAACACCCTACCCACTGTACTATCTCTCCAGCCCCAAGTACAATTTTCTTCTTGTTCTTAGTTGCTGGATAGGAATTCCACAGCTGGCTAAGAAACTAGAGGTTCCCACATACAAAATATGTGCTGCAATCCTTTAAGCCATCTCCCTGGCCTCAGGATTCATTTTAATAAAGTAGAAAGTATTTAGAGGGGGGGAAAAAAGGATTTTGAGACAATGAACAAAAATTAAACATAGACTGTGGGTTAGAAAAGTATACTGGAACAATGATACATATTCTAAGTTTGATAATGACAAAGTGCCAATGCTCAAAGTAAAAAACACTTAATTATTTTTCAAAGTAAAATTGTTTAGAAAATATGAGGACAGTGTGAGTGTGTGGAGAGAGAGAGAGAGAGAGAGAGAGAAGCAATTAAGAGAGAACTCAGGAATTCAGACTTCTCCACAGGGCCAAGGTTACCACATAAAGAAAAAGGAATTCCATATCGCTGAAATAATTAGGGATACAGGGGATAATATTTGCAATTTTCTCTCCAATGATAATGATATATTCATACATTTAAAAAAATTTATATATTGTCTACAGAACCTGCATATGAGAAGTAGAACACAGAGAAATGAGGCAAATTTTAGCAGTTGATGAATTAAGTCGAGGACATTCAGGAATTTTGGGACCAAAACAAATATTTATTTAAAGAACTAAAAAGATAATGTTATCTGCCTACAGACATGAGCAGTTCTGCCACGCAGTGATTCTTTGTCCTTTATCCTCACGTGTCTTCAAGTTTTCAGAACAGAAGTCTCAAGACCTGTGCGTTGGCAATACATTGTGCAACCAACAATGGTTATGAAACCTTGGGAAGATAAAGTTGTGGAATGATCAGCAGCAGCTTCCCCAGATTTCCAATGGTGTGGCCACCAAGTATCAGGAACTGGGTCACATCATGTGGTGGTCATGGAGGGCTGGGGGAGGGGCGGTGGCCATACCTTGTCTATGTTTCTTTTGTCTATGTCAAAGTTTCTTTTGGGGGTTTGAGATATCTGAATACACAAACTGCCCACATGAGGCCACCTTTGGAAAACAGAAGAAAGAATGCTGAAACTCCATGCCCAAGGCCAGAAAGATAGTATGGAGTCAGGGTACTTGCCTTGTATAAAACTGCCTGGGCTCAATCCCCAGCTACCCATAGAGTCTTGCCAAAAGTAACCCTCCAGTGCAAAGCCAGGAGTAAGCCCTAAGCACAGCCAGATGTGGCCAAAAACAAGCAAAGAATGAAAAGGGGCTGTGTTGGTTTGTTCTTGCTCCTACCGCAGGGAACTTAGGTTTATTGAGTTGCACCCATCACAGTGCTCCTGAGGCACACCCAATTCCATCAGATATTCCTAATCCTATATTGCTTTTCTCTTTCTTTTATGTCCTTTGCATGGTTTAGCAATGTTCTTTTTTTTTTTCTTTTTGGGTCACACCCGGCATTGCACAGGGGTTACTCTTGGCTCTGCACTCAGGAATCACTCTTGGCGGTGCTCAGGGGACCATATGGGATGCTGGGAATCAAACCCGGGTCGGCCGCATGCAAGGCAAACGCCCTACCCACTGTGCTATCTCTCCAGCCCCACAATGTCCACAAGAAGACAGTTGATGCTATGATTTTGTAAATGGGAATTAATTTTTTACTCCTGGGCATCCATCATATTTACTTGACTTAAGCCTCAGTTGCCCTTACTTCCTAACACCCCCAAAAGGAGGGTCCCAGCTAGGGACTTGGATGAACCCAGGCCAAGTCACAAACTACCCTGGCATCAAAAAGGGGCAAGCTAAGAGCCATAGGCAGTATAATAACTTGGGACTGGAGTAATAGTACGCGGCTGACCCAGGTTCGATTTCCAACATCCCATATGGTCCCCTGAGCACCACCAGGAGTAATTCCTGAGTGTAAAGCCAGGAGGTAACCCCTGTGCATTGCCAGATATGACCCAAAAAGAAAAAAAAAAGTATAATAACAGCACAGTCGTGGAAGGGACAGCCACCCTTTAAGCTTAATATCTCATTTACTGTGTTCCTACAAAATGACTAGAAATATTAGTGAGAAGTGAATTTAATATAATTGTTTAAATTGATTGCTAGCTAAGGAAAGGAGAAAGCAAATCACCCTTAGAGAGCTGAAGCAATAGCACAGTGGGTAGGGGGTTTGCCTTGCATGCGGCCACCCGGGTTTGAGTCCCAGCATCCCATATGCTCCCCTGAGCACCACCAGGGGTAATTCCTGAGTGCAGAGCCAGGAGTAACCCCTGTGCATCGCCAGGTGTGACCCAGAAAAGAGTCAAAAAAAAATCACCCTTGAGCAGATCTCCTAGTAATCTAGAGTGCCGAATCCCTGATGAGATTTTATCCTTAAGTTAATCTCCTAAAAAAACTTTCCTTGAAGGAAGGGCTTTACATCGGTTTGCTGTTATGATAATGTGTACCCCCATCCTTCATAATGTCTATATTACGAACAACTAAGTTTGCGAGAGGAAAATAAAAAGTCACTGTTTACAAACCAGACTGTGATCACGTTCCTTTGTTCTCCATTCCTTTGTCTGTTGTTGGGAGCCTGTGCTAGCTAATATTAAGAAAGTTCTTGTCTTGGGGCTGGAGTGATAGCACAATGGTAAGGCGTTTGCCTTGCATGCAGCCAACATGGCCGACCCGAGTTCGATTCCTCCGCCCCTCTCGGAGAGCCTGGCAAGCTACCAAGAGTATCTAGCCCACACGGCAGAGCCTGGCAAGCCACCCGTGATGTATGTATTCGATATGCCAAACACAGTAACAACAAAATCTCCAATGGAGACGTTACTGGGCCCTCTCGAGCAAATTGATGAACAACGGGAGGGCCTTTACTTTACCTTACCTTGTCTTGGGGATGTGTTGTCTAAAGGCTGGTTTATTAGAAACCATTGTCTTGGGGTTACACAACATAAGGGCTGACTTTCTTATTTTTCTAGCGGGCTCTTTCATGTTCTTATGGCAGAACATGTTGCTAAGGTGTATGAATATATAACCAAGGAAAATATCATTGAAAAGATGTAATTATAGAAAAAATCATTGACATCTAGAAGCCCAGTACATTCTAAACTTATGTATCCTGAACATTCCTGTATATTTTCCAATGTATGCCTCCTTCTGGAGGGGGGCGTTTGCCTTGCACGCAGTCAACATGGCCAACCCGAATTTGATTCCTCCGCCCCTTTCGGAGAGCCCGGCAAGCTACTGAGAGTATCTCGCCCGCACAGCAGAGCCTGGCAAGCTACCCGTGATGTATTCGATATGCCAAACACAGTAACAACAAAGTCTCCAATGGAGACGTTACTGGACCCGCTTGAGCAAAATCGATGAACAACGGGAGGACAGTGACAGGACAGTGACAGGACAGTGACAGGCTTCCTTCTAGAGACCTATAAAAGTCTGTTGCTTGTTCAATAAAAATGCTGCATGAGCATTGCTTGTCCAGCCCTCCTTACCCCGTTGTCCTTCTCCCTCTGCCTTGGGGACCCTGTTCAATTTAGTTGCCCGGGAAGTGGGAGTCTGTCACTATCAGCTCTCTGGGAGATAGTTCTCGGCCACTAAATGCACCCATGCTTGAATTCACAAGGCTGGGGATGAAACTTAGGGTAGTGAAGGCACTACCTTGCATATGCAAGGATCTGTGTTTGGTACAGTAACAAAATCAAATGGAATATCATGAGACCCAGCAATGCTATTCTTGCATATTTATCCAAATGATGTAAAGACAAAACATGGAATCAAACTGAATACCCATCAGGAGATGACTGGATAAAAAAAACTGGTGATTGCAGAGGAACATGACCTTGCTCTGCAAAAGACACGAAATGATGCCTGATAAAATGAATGAAAGGTGGAGAGCTTATGTTACATGAATGAACTAAGGAAGTAGCAGGAGTTTCCACTTATATGTGGAGTATGCTGGAGTAATAGCTGGGGGCTGGAATGATAGCACAGTGGGTAGGGCATTTGCCTTGCACGCGGCCAACCTGGGTTTGATTCTTCCATCCCTCTCAGAGAGCCCAGCAAGCTACCCAGAGTATCCCGCCCACACGGCAAAGCCCGGCAAGCTCCCCGTGGCATATTCAATATGCCAAAAACAGTAGCAAGTCTCACAATGGAGACGTTACTGGTGCCTACTCGAACAAATCAGTGAACAACTGGAGGACAGTGCTACAATGCTACATACATAACTAAAACAAATGAACTAGCAAAAAAAAGATAAAAAATAAAATAAAACTAACTCTTAATGTCAGTGAAAGTATGGTGGGAGTGGAGAGATAATACAAGGATTAAGGCACTTGCCTTGTACATGACTGACCTAAGTTTGATCCCTGGCAGTGAGGTATGGTCCCCCAGCACTGCCAGGAGTAAGCCCCGAGCACCAGCAGGTGTGGTTAAAAAAAAAAAGGGAATAAGAAGAAAGAAAGAAAGAAAGAAAGAAAGAAGAAAAAGAAAGAGAGAAAGAGAGAAAGAAAAAAGAAAGGAAAGAAAGGAAGGAAGGAAGGAAGGAAGGAAGGAAGGAAGGAAGGAAAAGAAAAAATAGAAAATGACTAATTGAGGAGTTCTGAGGGTGTGAAATGACAGTAGAACTTTGGTGGTGATTTTGGTGAGCCTTATACACACTTAGGGCTATTGGAATAGTCCCCTAAAATTCTATCATGTTATTAACCAGTGATAAATAAAAATATAAGGACCCCCAAGGACAGGTAAATTTCACCCCACCACGGGGAACAGGAGCCTCCTTGAGACAGAGGAGGGAAGTATAGTGGGATGAACCATTTGGCGCAGGTGTCCCTACCACCAGGCCCAGCTGCCTAGAAATGGGATCTGGGACTCTCCCGGGTCTCTTCCCTCTTTGTCTGCAGGGTTTCTTGTGACATTAGTTGTGAATTGTAGTTTTGTTTCTCTGTTACTATGTTAATGGTAATCTGCCACTCTCTATGGTTCTTGTCACTTTGGTTACAATGTGTCTTATTATTAAAATGGCAAGATTGTTCCATTTCGGTGGCTTTTTTTTTTAATTGAATCTCTGCGAGGTGAAACTCAAAAAGACAGCAGTGGTCTATCTCTCCCCGGTCTGCGTTTGGTAGTCTCAGGCTGTCCCCCACCCCAGGGAGGTTCATGGCAATGGGCAGAGGAAGGAAGAACAGAGAGCCAGGCTGGTTGGTGCCAGTTGCAGTTTAATCTATTTCCATCTCCATTTTCCTCTGATTCTCCTCCTGCTTCTCTCCCTCCCCACACTCCCCCCCCCCCCCCCGTGCTACTTCATTCTCTTTCTAGATCCCCCTCCGTTCTCCTTCTGGCTCTGGAATCTGGATCCCCCTTTCTTCTCTTGCTTTGGAATCTGGATCTTGATCCCCCAGCCCACTCTTACAGTCTAGTTAAATCCCAAGCATGAGGGGTTGGGTCTTACACATAGGTGTGGTCACAATCTACAGGGGTAAAGTTCTTTCCCTCGGGAAAGCTGCTTCTAGGACAGATTCTCATTTAGCAGGTTGACCCACCCTAGAGCGGAATTCCATGGGTGTGTTTCTCCTCTCCTTGTCCAAGAAACATATAAGGCATTCATAATAGTAATCATTTTGTGTGGACACGGTAAGAGATACATTAAGCTTATAGAATTGCTCTCTGAGGGCCATCTCGATCTCAGACTACAGTGCTCAGGCCGGATTAGTCTTTCCTAGCACTAGCAGGGTCCTTATCTCGTCGTTACTTTTGGATCATGACAGCATTTGTCCGTGATCAAGCTCTTAACTTAGTTAAGAATCGTGGCACTTTGGCCTGGCCCATTTTGATGCCAAGGTAGCTCACAGCTTGACCTGGGTCCATTCAGTCCCTCTTCAGGACCCTGCTTTTGGGGTGCTAGGAAGTAAGGGCAACTGAGGCTTAAGTCAAGAAAGCAGATACCAGAGTGTGAATAATATTTGAAGCCAATTGAATCCCAAGTTGAAGGTAAAAAGGTAAAGGCCCTCCCGTTGATCGTCGATTTGCTCGAGCGGGCCCAGTAACATCTCCATTGGAGACTTTGTTGTTACTGTGTCTGGCATATCGAATACTCTCGGTAGCTTGCCGGGCTCTCCAAGAGGGGCGGAGGAATCGAACTCGGGTCGGCCATGTTGGCCACTTGTAAGGCGAACGCCCTACCGCTGTGCTATCGCTCCTGATGAATCCCAAGTTACAAAAGCATATTAACTGTCTTCCTGTATCTATACGAAAAGGACATTGCTTTAAAGCAAACTTTTCAAAAGACATAAGGAGAGGAGAAAGGCAATATTTCACCCATACATATAAAATCATAGATCTCTGAGGAATCTGACCTTACAGGTTAACAGAGTCTGATGAGGGGAAAAAGCTGATTAACTGGTTGGGGAGGAGAGCATAGGGAAGAGTTTACAGATAAACATAATGGAATGGAAGTGCCTCAGGAACACTGTAATAAACCTGAGTTCCTTGTGGCAAGGGAAACAGGACATGCTAATGTTATCCTAAAAATGTTTAGAGCTACATTCCAATAAACACAGAGGAATGGAGGTGCTTCAGGAGCACTGTGACGAGCATCACCTGAAAAACCTAAGCTCTCTGTAACAAGGGAGAAAGGACAACCAATGTAATCCTACAAGGTACAAAGCTGTTCATGACTAGGTTTCAGTCATACAGTTTTCCAACACCCATCCCTCCACCAGTGTACATTTCCCAGCACCAGTGAGCCCAGTTTCCATTCCATCACCCCCTCCACCACCCCACCCCACAGCCTGCATCTACAGCAGGCACTTTTCATCTCTCTCTCTCTCTCTCTCTCTCTCTCTCTCTCTCTCTCTCCCCCCCTTCTCTCCCTCCCTTCTTCCCTCTCCTTTTGGGCATTTGCAATACAGATACTGAAAAGGTTATCAAAAATATTTCTTTACCTACTTTTAGACATTGCCCACTGATGCAAATTGATGAACAATGGGAGGATAGTGCTACAGTGCTACTTTTAGCACTCAGTTCTTGTCTATCGTGATCATCCCCAGCTATTATTGTTGTACTGTTCCCTTCTCTATCTTACCTACCCTTCGCCCCAACCGCCACCCCACCCACACCCACACTTGTGGTTGATTCCGACTATTGACCATTCCAGTGAGTGTGTTGACTCTGAACATAGGTCTTCCTAAGACTGGGCAAGTTTGCAACTATCTCTTCCTCCAACCATTCTCCTTCTTTCCTCTTTCTGACATTCCAGTGACTTGGAGATTATTCCTCTTGCTGTTGTCCACTAAATATTTTCTATTTTCTTCAAAATTTTCTCTGTTTTTCTTCCTTCCCTTGCTTCTCCCCCTGCCCCTTCCCCACCAGGTAAGAGGCAGTCCACACCCAGTGATGCTCAGGACTTACTCCTGGCTCTGTGCTCAGGGAAAATTTCTGATGGGGCTCAAAAGATCATATGTGCAAGGCAGTGCAAAGCAAGACTTCTGTCTTTATCTGCTAAAGTCACTGAATTCTTTTGTTTCCTCATCACTCCTAATGCTTTGTGGGTGCTACAGAAGGAACTGCAAATCCCAGGTGGCTGGAGCCGTCATCTGTTCTGTGTTCACTTCCCCCCTGTCTTGTCTCCCAGACTCTGTGTCTCCTGTCTATTGCCTCTTCTAATGTCTTCTGTTTTGTCTTCCAGCACTCCGATTTGGTGTTCAGTTCTTCGTTTCTACTGCCATGACTCACTACTGCATTCCTTGACTCACTACTGTATTCCTTAGTAAAGTAAAAGTAAAGGCCCTCCCGTTGATCATCGATTTGCTCGAGCGGGCCCAGTAACGTCTCCATTGGAGACTTTGTTGTTACTGTGTCTGGCATATCGAATATGTCACGTGGAGCTTGCCAGGCTCTGCCGTGCGGGCGAGATACTCTCGGTAGCTTGCCGGGCTCTCCGAGAGGGGCGGAGGAATCGAACTCGGGTCGGCCATGTTGGCTGCGTGCAAGGCAACCGCCCTACCGCTGTGCTATCGCTCCAGACTGCATTCCTTAGTTCCTTCAATTCTAACTAAATGAGTAATGTGGGTTTTTTTTTTTTAACTCTTTCTGGTTTTGGGGACACACCTAGCAGTACTCAGGGCTCACTCCTGGCTTGGTGCTTAGTGATCTCTTCTGCCAGTGTTCAGGGAACCATATAGGGTGCCAGGAATTGAATCTTTGTTGGCTTCATGCAAGGCAAATGCCCTACCCACTGTGCGATCTCTCTGACCTTTGAATGAGCAATGTTTTTCATCAATATTTCTTCAACCCGAGTGACTCTCAATGCTTTTTTTTTTTAAATTTCAGTTATTCCAGAGAAGACTGTTGCTTTCCTGAAGAGAGCACCTAAAGTTATCCTTGGGCAGTGTGGAAATTTTCAACAAATTTGAGGACTTAGTTGGACTTCTGTCTGTGCTAAAGCAACTGAATTCCATTTTGTCCTCATTGCTCCTAATGCTTTGTGGGTGCTACGGAGGGAACTGCAAATTCCAGATGGTCAGGGCAGTCATCTGGCCTGTGGCTCACTGTATCAGGCTTCCGTTTAAGAGGCTTGACTTTTGGCTGCCACCTCTGCCTTACCAGGATTTTTTTCTGCTGGAGAGGCTGGGTGGAGTCAGGTTGCAAATTCTAATGATGGGGGAAGTGCTGGTAGAAGTGGGATCTACAGAGAGCCTCTGTGGGTTCCTTGTAGGAAGTTTAAGCGAGTAGGGTGGGTAAAACAGAACAGACCTGTGGTTTGGGGTATGCATGTGACTCTGCAGACACAGTGGGGGTTGGGTGTCGAGAGACTTGATGAACTGAAAGTGGGCTGGTGGCACATCCTTCTCTGTGTTATGGGCATCTTTTTGAGCTCTCCTATGCTGTTTTTTTGCACAGTGGTAGGGCGTTTGCCTTGCATGCAGCCAACATGGCCGACCCGAGTTTGATTCCTCCGCCCCTCTCGGAGAGCCTGGCAAGCTACCGAGAGTATCTTGCCCGCCCGGCAGAGCCTGGCAAGCTCCCTGTGACGTATTTGATATGCCAAACACAGTAACAACAGTAACAGTAACAACAAAGATGTAATTAAAATAATTTGCAAAGGAAACAAGAATAAAATCCATCCAAATAAATCTCTGTATTGGACATCTAAACAAAAGTACAAAATTAAGGTGAGATAAACTAAAGATATAAATAAATGGAGATTATACATAACACCAAGTTCAAGGACTAGAGAATTCATTGCTACAGAAGTATCTATTTTTAAGAAAATTATTCATAACAGCAATGAAATAAAAATTCCAAAGAGGGGTTGGAGTGATAGCACAGTGGGTAGGGCATTTGCCTTGCATATGGCTAACCCGGGTTCGATTCCCAGCATCCCATATGGTCCCCTGAGCACCGCCAGGAGTAATTCCTGAGTGCACGAGCCAGGAGTAAGCCCTGTGCATCGCCAAAAGCAAAATAAATAAATAAATAAATAAATAAATACAAATTCCAAAGAGCCTATGGATATACATATTTCTACATATGAAATAAATTCATTCATATTGTACGTTCATATATTTTGTAGAATATGTGAAACTGATTCTAAAATATATATAGCAAGTTTCAAAGGTGAAATGTGAAGAAAAAGGAGGCAACTTTGAAGAAAAGGAAGACCTATTTTATATTTACAAAAATTAACATCCTATGCTGTGTTTTTACTTCTAGCCTCAACACCTTCTTCCTCAAGTGAGTTTTTGGCTGGGGTGCTTCCTCTGCCAGAATCATTTCCTTTTTTGTTCTGCTCCAGTCACCAACTGGTCCACCTTGCTATAGCCTTTATAGCACAGCGGGTAGGGCGTTTGCCTTGCACGAGGCCCACACGTCCGACTTGAGTTCGATTCCTCAGCCTCTCTCGGAGTGCCCAGCAAGCTACCGAGAGTATCTCACCGGCACGGCGAAGCCTGGCAAGCTACCCGTGACATGTTTGATACGCCAAACACAGTAACAACAAGTCTCACGATGGAGACGTTACTGGGCCTGCTCAAGCAAATCGATGAACAACGGGAGGACAGACAGTGCTTGGTTTTGGGGTAACACCGATGATGCTCAGGGGTTACTCCTGGCTCTGCTCTCAGGAACTATTTCGGTGGTGCTCAGGGGACCATATGGGATGCTGGGAATCAAAACCTGGTGGGCCGCGTGCAAGGCGAATGCCCTACCTGCTGTGCTATCACTCCAACCCCTTCCTACAGCCTGTAGAGGAGTTTAAGGGAGGTCACTCACTAATTTGGAGTATAGCCTCAGACCAGATTAGTGCAGGCTCTAGAAGGTTTGTGTCCTCCCCCTAACCCCATATATCCATTATGAAAGCCACTACCCAGTGCCCCTAGGGGATATCAGAGAAGGCAGAGTCCTTAGGAATGGGATGAGTGCCTTTAGAACAAAGAAGCCAGACAGCCCCTCCAGCCTGGAGCCAGAAAATCATCAAGTATCAGCTCTATTTGGACTTTATTTATTAAAATAGTATCAGGCAAGGCAACTGCTGTCACCCTTGTACTATTTCTCCAGACTTTATATTTCTCACGAGCCCTGGACTTCTCAGACCCCAGTACTGCAAAAGAAATTTCTCTGCTGTGACCTTCTGGCCCCTGGGAGTTATATTACAGCAACCAGAAGGAACTGAGACTGTCTCCTAGTCCCCGGGGGACCCACAGAGATTTCTCTCCGTGTCTCTGATTCAGTTCTGATGGAAGACTTACTCATAGAAAGAGGGGTTTGATTAATTATGGGGAATCGTCAAGGAAAGCTGGTTCCTCCGCCTTCTTCTACCCTTCCTCCACCTTGCTCCTCAAAGGTAAGCATCCTTGGCTGTCTACCTCTGCCTTTCAGTTTCCTGAAGTGAGAGTCATTATTTCTCTGAAACAGAGGCTGACTCACAACAGGAGTTCACCATAGGTTTAAATCACAGATAAAAACAAAATCTTTTTGAATTTGGGAGTTACTGGGGGCTACTCATCACACATAGGAGCCCACAAGATTCCCCCCAGCAGTGTTTGGGGAACAGTGTGGTCCAAAGAACTGAACCCGAGACTCATTTGCAGGTGCTCCAACTCTCTGGAGTACCTCTGTAGTCCACCCCTTCAGCCCCCCTCCCAATAGACAATTTATTTTTCCTGCACACCAGGGAGTTCCTTGTGGTCAATGAACTGTGTCTGATTTGTATCTGTATTCTAGTGCTCCAGGCAAGACCTGAGGTAAGGCTGATCTATGCAGCACAAGGAAAGAATTAACATACCCACAAGAGAATTTGTCAGAATTTGTCACTGGCTCCTTCAGTGAGGAGCACTCTCAGACACAGCTCGAAAAGCTGCAGAGCGCTTCAGAAAGTGGGGGGTTGACTAATTATGGGGAATCTCCCGGGAAAGCTGGTTACTCCGCCTCTACCTGGCCTCCCTCACCTTGCTCCTCAAGGGTAAGTACCATCCATGCCGATCTCCACGCCTTCCTTGCCCTCCAGACTGCAGCCTCACTCACCTACCCTGGGTCACCTCCTCCAGAAGTGGGCAGGAATGGGCTGGTGGTGCTGGTGAGGTGGTTAGGGCATTGGCATGTGGAGGTGGAACTTAAGCAATGTCTTAAGGGCTATGGTCCAGAGATGGCCTAACGCTGCTGAACCTGGAGAATCTGAATTAAGTGTAATGAGAGATGATGACATTTTATTGGTGACAAGCATGGTCAGATGACATGTCAGCAGAGGCCAAGTGTTCTGGACAGGTTTCGGGATAACAGTCTATCCCTATGTACCCTACCTGACTTAAAAGATTACTCAAACTGATTTTTAAAGATAAGAGGGCCAGAGCAATAGCACAGCAGGTAGTGCGTTTGCCTTGCATGTGGCCGACCTGGGTTCGATCCCCGGCATCCCATTATGGTCCCCCAAGCACCGCCAGGAGTAATTCCTGAGTGCAGAGCCAGGAATAATCCCTGAGCATAGCTGGGTGTGACCCAAAAAGGAAAAAAAATAAAGATAAGAGAATTTTTTTTTAAATAAGTAAATATTTTACTTAATTAAAAATTTTTTTCTTGACTTTTTGGGTTGCACCCAGTGATGCACATGGCTTATTACCATTTCTGCACTCAGGAATTACTCCTGGCAGTGCTTGGTGCTCAGGGGACCATACGGGATGCAGGGGATCGAACCTGGGTCCACTACGTGCAAGGTAAATGCCCTACCTGCTGTACTATCACTCCAGCCCCCTTAAAATTTTTTTTAATTTATAATTTTTTAAATTGAATTATTGTGGGATACAGTTACAAAGCTTTCATGATCAGGTTTCAGTCATACAATGTTCCAACACTCATCCCTCTACCAGTGTACATTTCCCACCACCAATGTCCCCTCCCCCACTCCTGTCCCTCTTGTCAACCCCCATCCCACCCACACCTGACAACTTTTTTTTTTTTGGGTCACACCCAGCGATGTTCAGAGGTTACTCCTGGCTCTGTACTCAGAAATTACTCCTGGTGGTGCTTGGTGCTTGGGGGACCATATGGGACGCCCAGGATCAAACCCAGGTCTACCCACTATACTATACTACCCACTATGCAAGCCCTACCCACTATACTACTGCTCCAGTCCCCAATGGCAGGCACTTTTCTTCTCTCTGTTTCTCTGTCTCTCTGTCTCTCTCTCTCTGTCTTTGTCTTTGTCTCTGTCTCTCTCTCCCTCTCCCCCTCCCCCCCTCCCCCACCTTTTGCTCCTTTTGGGCGTTGCGGTTTGCAATACAGATACCGTGAAGCCATCATGTTTGGTCCTTTACCCACTTTCAGCACACATCTCCCATCCATAGCAATCCCTTCCAACCATCATTGTTATAATAGAGAAGGGTTCATATTTATTTTATTTTGTTGCTTTTTGTTTTTGGGTCACACCCAGCAATGCTCAGGGCTTACTCCTGGCTCTGCACTCAGGAGTTACTCCTGGCAGTGCTTGAGGGGACTATATGGGATGCTGGGGATTGAACCTGGGTTAGCCACATGCAAGGCAAATGCCCTCCCCACTGTACTATCGCTCCGGCCCCAAAGGTCTATATTTTTAAAAAGTGTGTGTGTGTGTTTGCTTCTAGAACTTGAGGTCGATGTTTTCATGTAGCCTGGTTCCAACCACACCCTTCCTTTTACCTTACACTATCCTAAGTTTTGGTTCTGGCTACTTTTTAGTCTTTTTATTAGTTTTACCCCATATAAAAGAATATTTTGTGTACTTTATATAAATGCTATACATAATCATATATTATAATATAGAGCAATAGCACAGCGGTCGGGCATTTGCCTTGCATGCGGCCAACTTGGCTGGCCAGAGTTCGATTCCTCCTCTCGGAGAGCCCAGCAAGCTACTGAGAGTATCTCACCCACATGGCAAAGCCTGGCAAGCTACCCGTGACATATTCAATATGCCAAACACAGTAACAACAAGTCTGACAACGGAGACGTTACTGGGCCCGCTCGAGTAAATCGATGAACAACAGGAGGACAGTGCTACAGTGCATATAATTAAATAATATTGTGTAGGAGTCAGGGAGATGGGAGATGGCTGGAGCGCATGCTTCTGCATACAGGAGGCCCACGTGCCATCCCTGGCACGTCTTGGTCTTTGAGCACCAAGCTGAGAGTAGTTTCTGATTACTGCCAGGTTTGGCTCCCCCCACCCCACCCCAAATACTTTATGTGCGTTAAGGTAAAAAGGTAAAGGCCCTCCCGTTGATCGTCGATTTGCTCGAGCGGGGCCCAGTAACGTCTCCATTGGAGACTTTGTTGTTACTGTGTCTGGCATAGCGAATACTCTCGGTAGCTTGCCGGGCTCTCCGAGAGGGGCGGAGGAATCGAACTCGGGTCGGCCATGTTGGCCGCTTGTAAGGCAAACGCCCTACCGCTGTGCTATCGCTATGTGCGTTAGCATATTTTAAAACACTGACGGACTGGAGTGATTGCATAGCGACTAAGGTGCTTGCCTTTTATTCAGCCGACCTAGGTTTGCTTCTAGAATCCCATATGATCCCCCAAGCACATCAGGAGTGATTCCTGGGTGCAGAGAAACCCCTGGGCATCAACCAGTGTGGCCCGCAAACCATAAATAAATAAATAAAATACTCGACAAATGGAATCTCTTTTAAAGTATATAGATAAGTCTGTGTTTTTAAGTGTAATTGTAGTTTTTAATTTTTCTTTGTTATAAATTATTCTGTGAATACTTTATTTTTTTTTAATCTACTCTTTTTTGGACAGGGCTAGGAATTTTTGGGCAGGGCAGCACACACTCAAGGCAAATGTTTTTCTATGGAACCACCTCACCAGTCCCCCAAATCCATAAATAAGAAAAATACACTCTTTATTTTTTTTGCTTTTCGGGTCACACCCGGCAATGATCAGGGGTTACTCCTGGCTCATGCACTCAGGAATTACTCCTGGCAGTGCTCGGGGGACCATATGGGATGCTGGGAATCGAACCAGGGTCGGCCATGTTGGCTGCGTGCAAGGCAAACGCTCTACCCGCTGTGCTATTGCTCCAGCCCCAGAAAAATACACTCTTAGGTTTTATTTTTTTGCTGTTTGGGGAGGGGGTGGGTGAACCAAACCCAGCAATGCTTGGGGTCTACTTCCAATTTTGTATTCAGGGCGTTGCTGCCAGCAGTGTTGGGGACCAAACCCAGGCCAGCTGTGTGCAAAGCATTGTATTATCTCTCCAGTCCTGTTTTCAGCTACTGAGAATAATGTTATACTTAGAGTTGGGCTGGAGCTATAGCACAGCGGGTAGTTTGATTTCTCTGTCCCTCTCAGAGAGGCCAGCAAGCTACGGAGAGTATCCCACCTGAAGGGCAGAGCCTGGCAAGCTCCCCGTGGTGTATTTGATATGCCAAAAATAGTAACAAGTCTCGAAATGGAGACGTTACTGGTGCCCACTTGAGCAAACCAATGAACAACGGGAGGACAGTGCTACAGTGCTATACTTACAGTGAAAGCTTAATAGCAAAAGAAAAAAAAATCGGGTGGGTGGTGGGGGGAAATGGGCAGGATCTTAACAAAGTCACAGAGTTACTCTCATAGATGAGGGAGAGACATCTTGGCCCTTTCATGTGATGTCACAAGAATGCAATATTATTTCTGGTTGTCCCAGCCAAAAGACTACAGACTCAACCTACTTAGGAGAAAATGAGACATCTGAAAAGCAGGTGCTTTGATAAAACTATTGGTGTACACTCCTTACTTCTCGAGCAGTTTTACACGTGCAACATTGACCAAAAGAGTTAAGATTTCTTTCTTTCTTTCTTTCTTTCTTTCTTTCTTTCTTTCTTTCCTTCCTTCCTTCTTTCTTTCTCTCTCTTTCTTTCCTCCCTCCCTCCCTCTCACCCTTCCTTCCTTCCTTCCTTCCTTCCTTCCTTCCTTCCTTCCTTCCCTCCCTCTCTGCCTCCCCTCTTTCTTTCTTTCTTTCTTTCTTTCTTTCTTTCTTTCTTTCTTTCTTTCTTTCTTTCTTTCTTTCCTTCCTTCCTTCTTTCTTTCTTTCTTTCTTTCTTTCTTTCTTTCTTTCTCTCTCTTTCTTTCCTCCCTCCCTCCCTCTCACCTTTCCTTCCTTCCTTCCTTCCTTCCTTCCTTCCTTCCTTCCTTCCTTCCTTCCCTCCCTCTCTGCCTCCCTTCTTTCTTTCTTTCTTTCTTTCTTTCTTTCTTTCTTTCTTTTCTTTCTTTCACTTACTCCTGGCTCTGCACTCAGGAATTACTCCTGGCAGTGCTTGGGGGACCATATGGGGTGCTGGGGATCGAACCTGGGTTGGCCGCATGGGAGGCAAATGCCCTCCCCACTGTACTATTGTTCTGGCTCCAAGTTAAGATTTTTCATCTACTCTGTACCACTGCACCCAGTCTCCCCCACTATCAACACCTTGTAAAAGAGGGTGGGGAGAAAAAAGCTAAAGAAAATGAACTGAACATTTTGTAGTGATAGGCAAAGTCTTTAAGTACTCACTGCCTAACATATATAACTCAAAGCATACCAAATTACACCAAAGAGATTTGTTTGGGGGAGCATATATGGCCTGGTCTCCTATCCAAGTACTAACCAGGCCCAACCCTGCTTAGCTTCCGAGATCAGACGAGATCTGGCGCGTTCAGGGTGGTACGGCAGAGCCTGGCAAGCTCTCCGTGATGTATTCGATATGCCAAACACAGTAACAACAAGTCTCATGATAGAGATGTTACTGGGCCCGCTCGAGCAAATCGATGAACAACGGGAGGACCGTGATCCCATATGCCCTGGAGGACCATGTGGTTTGGGTTATCAAACTAGGGCCTCCCACGTGCAAAGCCTGTGCCCCTCCAGTCCTTTTGAGTCGTCTCCCTGGCCAAGGCACATTTGCTACGATCATGGTCCATTGACATAGCATTGCCACTGAATTTCTGTGGTTTACATGAGGGCTAATCTTGGTGTTGTACATTCTGAAAAATTGGAAACGACAGTTTCTCACATGCAGGGTAATCTCGGTGTGGAAAACCCCGTTGTCCTCTGCCTGTTTGTCACTCTCTCCACTGCCTGCAGCTGGCAACCTCTGAATCTTTTACTATCTTTATGTATCTGTATATTTCTTTATGTCTTTTCCAGAATGTCACACAGCATATTGCCTTTTTGGATTGGCTTCTGGCACTTATAATACTATTTTACTATTCATTCCTTTGGAAAACATAACTCAAATCTTCCGAGCAATAAGTAGCATTCCGTTATCTGGATATTTCATTTTCATTTCATTTCATCATCCTGTTATTCGTCGATTGCCTCGAGCAGGCCCCAGTAACGTCTCTTTCATCCTAGCCCTGAGATTATATTCAAGGCTACTTAGGAGAATGAGACCCATCATTGTTACTGGTATTTGGCATATTTGGTACGCCACAGGGAGTTTGCCAGACTCTGCCCTGTGGGCAGGCTACATTTGATAGCCTGCAAGTTTGTCCAAAGTAGGAATGAGACAATAAGATGTCATAAAAAAAGGTTCTGATAAGATGTCGCGCGGGGGGGGGGGGGGGGGGGGGGGGGGTCACACCCACCACCTGGTCCCCTGGCGCCGTGTAATCCCATCAGCGGCCAAGACTCAGAGACTATAAAATCCAGATCCCAGACGAGAACAGTGCAGTCTTCTGCCCCCGCGCCTGGGTGTTCCTTCCCGGAGCCCCTTGGAGGGGAGCGGGTTGAGCTTTCCTCCCCACCCCGACCAGGGCTCCGGCAGCGGAAGACCTCCAGGACCAGCCACCACCATGCTGAGACCACTCTCCGCACACATGAAGGTACTGGCAGAGAGACAAAGCCACGCGGGTTCCGGGGCCGAGACCTCCAAGCCTACTAGAATTGGAGTCGAGCATCTTCCACCCAGATCCTCCAAATTCCAGTAGGCGGGGGTCACACCCACCACCTGGCCCCCTGGCGCCGTGTAATCCCATCAGCGGCCAAGACTCACAGACTATAAAATCCAGATCTGGATATGTTCCAGTTTATTTATTCGTCAATCAAAGAATGTTTTGATTATTTTCAATATGGGTAAATTCTGAATAGAACCACTGTATGTATTCATGGATATGCTTTTGTATAGACATAATTTTACAGCTAACAAGGTTTATACGCTCATTTAAAAATTATAACATTGTGACTGCCAAATTGTTCATAATAGTTGTTTCAGGCATTCAGTGTTCCAACACAAATCACACCACCAGTGTGACCTTCCCTCCACCAAAGTCCCAATTTCCCATCCACCACCCAGCCTGCTCCCTTCGTAGTCAGAAACACATTTACTTCATATTGTTTGTTTCAATACAAAGGCAAATGGAATTATAAAAGAATAGATCAATTAAAGTCAATGTGTGATAACTGTCATATCTCACAATGGTGTTACTAAAATCATTACCTGAGAATTTACTGGCCTGTTTGGTGCTAGCTGAACTTTCTATGTTACTGGTTTTTGCTTGTTGAACTTGGTGGTTTTCTAGGCAACTTTCCCATCAGATTTGCTGTGGTTTTACTGGGCTAGAGCAATAGCACAGCGGTAGGGCGTTTGCCTTGCACGCAGCCAACATGGCTGACCTGAGTTCGATTCCTCCGCCCCTCTCGGAGAGCCCGGCAAGCTACTGAGAGTATCTTGCCCGCACGGCAGAGCCTGGCAAGCTCCCCATGACGTATTCGATATGCCAAACACAGTAACAACAAAGTCTCTAATGGAGATGTTACTGGGCCCGCTCGAGCAAATCAACGAACAACAGGAGGGCCTTTACCTTACCTTTTACTGGGCTGACAGTACTATAAAAGTTGGAGGTATCGCACAGCTGCATATGTAGACAAGGACACTCCAGGAGTTATTGAGCTGAAGTGATTTGGTGACTTGGTGACATGGTGAGGTTCATTTGTGGGGCTGGGTCATTTCTATGTCTGATGGCATCAGGTGTGGTTGGGTGCTGCTGTGCCTTCAGGCCCAAAGGGGATTCTGCGTAGGAATCCCCATCCTCGTTCTGAGAAGGACCCAGAATTTTTCAGTGGGTAGACTGGTCCCACTTGGGAAAATTCAGTTGCTTATGGCTCTTTCTGAGATTATTTGTGGATTGGGCCATTTCCTGTGCCTGCAGGTATCTGGTGTGTGACTGGGGACTGCTGGGCCTTCAAGGCAGAAAAGGGAACCTGCCCTTGTTTTGTGTTTTTCAGGCCACTCCTGGTTCTGTGTTCAGGGGTTACTTTGGTAACGCTTGGGGAACTATCGACCAAACCAGGTTTGGCTGTGTGAAAGGCAAATGCTTTAACCCCTGTACTATCTCTCCATCCCCACATTTCAGCTAATTTGGATAAATACTGAAGAGATTAGGAACGCTTGGTAGTATGGTAAAAATGTTTAGTTTGGTAAGCAACCACCAAACCGTTTTCCAATTTTGCATTCCCATCACCAATAAATAAGAATTCCTGTTGCGCCATATCCGTGTCAGCATTTATTGTCATCAGTGTTCTGGATTCTGAGTACACATCCTCATAGGTGTGTGCTGGTGCTGTTCTGGCCTGTGTTCTTCAAACATGTCAAGGAGGTCCAGAGAAATAGCTCAAAGGACTGAGCAGAGGCATCACATGCAGGAGACCTGGACTCAGTCCCTGTCACTGCATGGTCCCTGAGCATCTCCAGAAGTGATCCCTGAGCACAGAGCTAGGAGTTGCCAAATCCTTTGTTGCTACCTTGCAGAGTGAAGAACAAACCTAGGGTCTTCGGGACTGTATTCTGTAGAGTGGAGTCAGAGTCCTAAGGTGTGCCGGCTCGACAGTTTACAAAAAGGCCGCTGACATCTGATTGATTTTGTTTTGGGGGCCATACCTAGCCATGTCCAGAAATTACTCCTGGCAGGGTTGAGGAAATGGATTAGAGGGGAAACCTATGGGATGCTGGTGATCCATCCCGGGCCTGCCGCACGCAAGGCGAGCGCCCTATTCACTGTACTATCCCATGGGGCCTCAGATTAACTATTTCTAACTCTGTGAGGCTCCCGACAGTGGTACCCAAGTGTGCACCAGGGGTTCGCAGCCTGAGCCGCCTGAGACCCTGGGGCGATGGATCGGGTGTCTGGATTTTTTACAAGTCCTCCAGGGGCTGCCAGGCCGTGGGTCGCAGCGCTCTAAACCGTGTGGGACTTGCAGACGGCGAGTCCGCAAACGGAACCCCGCGGCCCCGACGTGAGCGAGCCGGAGCCCGAGCGCACAGCAGCGGCGGCGGCGCCGGCGCCGACCCCTCCGGCGGGCGGGGAGGGGCGGAGGCTGCGGTCCCCGCCTCTCGGCCCCGGGCCCGCCGCGTAGTCGCGCGTCCTCCTCCTTCCTCTCTTCCTTCCTCTCCCGGCGGGCTTGCAGGCGCCCTTCCTTCCGCCGGGCGCGATGGGGCCGGGGCGCGGGGCGGCCGCGGCGCTGCTGGCGTTGCTGTGCGCGGGGTGCGCGCTGCGCTCGGGGCGCGCCCAGTACGAGCGCTACAGCTTCCGCAGCTTCCCGCGGGACGAGCTGATGCCGCTCGAGTCGGCTTACCGCCACGCGCTGGACCAGTACAGCGGCGAGCACTGGGCGGAGAGCGTGGGCTACCTGGAGATCAGCCTGCGGCTGCACCGCCTACTGCGCGACAGCGAGGCCTTCTGCCACCGGAACTGCAGCGCGGCGCTCGAACCCGAACCCGAGCCCGAGCCCGAGCGCGCCGCCGCCCTGGCGCGCCACCCCGAGCTGCGCCTCTTCGGGGGCCTGCTGCGCCGCGCGCACTGTCTCAAGCGCTGCAAGCAGGGCCTGCCCGCCTTCCGCCAGTCGCAGCCCAGCCGGGACGTGCTGGCCGACTTCCAGCGCCGCGAGCCCTACAAGTTCCTGCAGTTCGCCTACTTCAAGGCAAGTCGGCCGCGCCCGCCCCGGGCCCGCCCCGGGCCCGCCCACCCGCAGCCCGGGCAGCGCCCTCCACGCTCCGCTGCTTCTCCGGGCTTTGGGGATGACTTGTTTTTTTCCAGACAGCCCCTCCTGGCTACTCCTCCAAATCCTCCAAATCCTGGCTCCTCCCCCCCCGCCCCCACCTCCCCCCACCTTGCCACCGCTTTCCACCCAACTTTACATCAGGATAAAGTACTTTTCCCGAAGGGGTGTTCTGAGACAGAGAAGACGAACGTAGGGTGTTTAGCTCAGTGCGTGGCGCCCGGCTGGGGGCCGATCAGTGCCACCAGGGACCGGTGCGCACACGCTCCTGTGCTCGTACACGCTGCCTTTGCCCGGGGAGCGCGACTTTCCGTAATAAGGCGGCCGAGGACTCGAGGAACGGGCTTGCCCGGTGCATAGGAAGAAGCAGGCCTGGCAAGGGGCACCGGGGCACGGGGTGGATGAAGGTCAGATTTGTGCTCAGTGATGCCCAGCTGTCTTCGTGTGTGTGTGTGTGTGTGTGTGTGTGTTTCAATACTTCTGGATGCTGCTGGCTAAACTTAGCCGCTAATTATAGTTCTTATTCTGGGGACCACAGAGGATAGGCTGAATTCTAGATAAAAAACTTTGATTTAGTCTTCAGGAGAGTGCCCTCTCAAATAGCAGTTCCTGTTTTAGCGCCTTTAAACAGTTGTGGGGTGTGTGTTTTAAAGAGATAAAATGTGTGTGTTTTAAAATGTGTGTGTTTTAAAGAGATATAGTGCGTTTATTTTCATTCATTCATTCATCATCCTGTTATTCGTTGATTGCCTTGAGCAGGCCCCAGTAAGGTCTCTTTCATCCTAGCCCTGAGATTATATTCAAGGCTCTTTAGGAGAATGCGACCCATCATTGTTACTGGTATTTGGCATATTTGGTACGCCACGGGGAGTTTGCCAGACTCTGCCCTGTGGGCAGGCTACATTTGATAGCCTGCAAGTTTGTCCAAAGTAGGAATGAGATAATAAGATGTCATAAAAAGATGTCCCGGGTTCCGGGAGCTGGATTTTATAGTCTCTGAGTCTTGGACGTTGATGCGATTACACGGCGCCAGGGGGCCAGGTGGTGGGTGTGACCCCCGCCTACTGGAATTTGGAGGATCTGGGTGGAGGATGCTCAACTCCAATCCGAGTAGGCTTGGAGATCTCGGCCCCGGAACCCGCGTGGCTTTGTCCCTCTGCCAGTACCTTCATGTGTGCGGAGAGTGGTCTCGGCATGGTGGTGGCTGGTCCTGGAGGTCTTCCGCTGCCGGAGCCCTGGTCGGGGCGGGGAGGAAAGCTCAACCCGCTCCCCTCCAAGGGACCCCGGCGAGGAACAGCCAGGCGCGGGGGCAGGAGACTGCACTGGTCTCGTCCGGGAGCTGGATTTTATAGTTTATTTTAATGAGTATAAAAATACAGCTTCATGGTGTAGGTCCGAGTCTGGAAGCAGCCATATGGTGACGCTTACATGGAACCTTATTTATTTATTTATTTATGGCTTTTTGTACCACACTTGGCAATGAGGAGTGGTTACTCCTGACTCTACACTCAGAAATTACTCCTGGCAGTGCCTGGGGGACCATATGGGATGCCAGGGATTGAACCTGGGTTGGCAGTGTTTAAGGCCAGTGACCTGCCTGCCATACTAATGGTTGGTTCCTGAATTTTGGAGTCCTTGGGCAACTAGATGTGTTTTTCAGATCCCCACTGAGATGGTCCACTGTATATTGTATTCATTGGAGCCTTCCAATGGCACAAAACCTCAAACAGAATGAAAGATGAGGTATTTCTGTTTCAGGTTTTGTATGAAGTATTTGCTTTGTGAATGTTTTGGCAATAATAGGAATTTTACGATAGAATCCATGATAAGATTTAGTTGCAGGACAGTGAAAAATTATGACGGGCTCATGCAGCACTATTTTTTGGGGATGGGGAATCACACTAGTGGTGCTCAGGGGTGACTCCTGGCTCTGGCTCAGGGATCACCCCTGGTGGCTCTTGGGGACCATATGAGGTGCCCGGCAAATGCCCGCCCACTGGACCACTCATCTCCTCTTTTCTCCTTTTAAACAAAACTAAACATTTGTTTGTTTGATTTTGATCCACACCGCAGAGTGCTCAGGGATTGCTCCCAGTGGCCCAGGTGTGGGGTGTGTGTGTGTGTGTGTGTGTGTGTGTTGCAGTGTTGAGGATGAAACCCGAAGCTCCACATGCAATGTACATGCAAAATATAGCCCTTTGAGCCAAGTCCTGGCCCTTATGTCCTTTTTTCAGTGCCGAGCCAGGGCTTCATTCATGTGAAGCACGTGTCTGCCATGAAGACACACCTCTGTCCTGTAATTTCTCTTCAAGATCCTTGTTACGATTATTTACTTGAAAGTTTGTAGACTAGGAGATGTTTTGATATTTTATGCTTTCTATAGGGCAGGGACAAGGTGAGCATATTATAAAAGGATCAAGGTCTTCACTAATTGCTGTCACTGAAAATCAGTGGAAATGGGATTTTTTTTAGGTGGTGTTATTGTGTGGTTTGTTTTTTCCTGAGTGAGACCTAATTCTTTCTTTCTTTTTTTTTCCCCCCAAATGAATTGGTTTCATTCGAGATGACATAGAATCCATGCTAGATCAAACACTTGAGAAGAGTATATACTTTGGCACAGTTCTGGGTTAGGTTTACTGACCTCAGGAAAAATAGCTGAGAACCAAAGGAAGAGCAACCTTACGAATTCTTCCTTTTCTTCTCCTTCTTCTTCTTCTTCTTCTTCTTCTTCTTCTTCTTCTTCTTCTTCTTCTTCTTCTTCTTCTTCTTCTCCTCCTCCTCCTCCTCCTCCTCCTCCTCCTCCTCCTCCTCCTCCTCCTCCTCCTCCTCCTCCTCTTTCTTTTATTTACAGAAGTTTTTTCTTAAGTGTACAATAAGTTCCAAAACACTTCATTCTAGGTACTGCTGGCAACAGAAGCTATGCAGGGAATCCAGATGTTTAATCAGAATTAAAGATCACCGTTTTCTCCAGCATGAAGAACAGCTTACTTTTTGCCAGATTTCTTAATTCCGCCAGTGGCCAGGAGGCCTTCTCCACGGTCTCAGCTTTTAAGTTCCTGAGTTTCTTCTGCTCCTCCTTCATTTCTGCTTGAATGCCTCATCTTCCTGGTCCTTTTCCTTGGCCTGCTTCTTGGGCTGTGCTTCTTGCCACCTTCGCAGCTGTACATGGCACCTGCTTCCCCTTGCCCTAACATTTTATTTTTTTTTCTTTTTGGATTACACCCAGCAATGCTCAGGGGTTACTCCTGGCTCTGCACTCAGGAATTATCTCTGGAGGTGCTCAGGGGACCATATGGGATGCTGGGAATCGAACCAGGGTCGGCCACATGCAAGGCAGATGCCCTACTGGCTGTGCTATTGCTCCAGCCCCAACATTTTCTTTTTATTTTTCTTTTTGGATTACACCCAGCGATGCTCAGGGGTTACTCCTGGCTCTGCACTGAGGAATTACTCCTGATGGTGCTTGGGGGACCATATGGAATGTCAGAGATCGAACCCGGGTTGGTGATGTGCAAGGCAAATGCCCTACCCGCTGTCCTATTGCTCCGGCCCCTAACATTTTCTTTTTAAAAAGTTAATTAATTAATTGAGGTGATGGTAGTAGTTGTGGCCGCACCTAAGACTGTGCTCAGTAGTTACTCCTGGCTCTGTGTGAGCCCTGGCAGTGCTCAGGGGACTGTAGGTGGTGCTCGGGATTTGAACCTGGGTTGTAGCTGAAATGACCGCATGCAAGGCAAGTGCTTCACCTCCTGGGCCACCCTCTGGCCACTGTGTTTCCTGTGTCAGTCTCTTGAGGAGGAAGAAAGTGGCTGGATAGAGGCTCCTACACTCTACCTGGCCCCTGCCCGCTGAACCAGGTGGCAGGAGCTGCATCCTCTCATTCCACTGATGGAGGCAGAGGTCCGAGTTGAACATGGGAGTGGAGATGGTGGTTTGGACGTTAGGATTGGGGGTGGGGTGGGGTGGGTAGACTCAAGCTCTCCTGGTCGTAGTCCCTCAGCATCAGCAAATGCAGGCGAGTCCCTGAGTGTGAGTTCCCTTGAGCTACACCCTGCCACTGCTTCTCATCCCTGCTGCAGGGAGACCGTGGGCCCCATCCCTTTATCAGAGCTTTAATGGCTTTGAACTCCGAGCTTTGACCCTATTTCATAGGCACTGTCCCCCTTCCCTGTTCCTGGCCCCCGCAAACCCCGTCAGCTATCCTCACAGAGAGGCTGACTTTGCAGAGAGTCACGGGCCACTGGCCGGGGTCCTCCTGGGCATCTGGTCCCTGCTTTTCCCTTTCCCCTCTCTTCTCTCAAACCTGCCTGGGGTCTGTCGGGTATAGCCTAGGTGTTTCCCAGACTCTGAGGTGCAGTGGATAAAATCAGCCTTTCCTCCTCAGGATGGACTTTCCTGCTGTAAAACTTAGGCCCCAAGTCAGAGGCTGTGAGACGACCACTATAGCTCCTCTGAGACTGCTCCAGTGATTTCATCACACTTGCTGTTCTAGGGCTGCATTCATGTCCTTGTAGCTGCTGCATGAACCTTTTTCCAGCCAGTGCTGGAAATTACTTCCTAGGACTCTGTCAGAGTGGCTTCCCACAAGACTCAGCACGGATATCTGGGCATCTCTCCTCACCACGCCTGGTGCTCCTCCAGTGCAGACTCAGCCTGGATCCCTATCTGGCTTCTTCCCCCCTTCCATGCCCCCTGCTATTTCTGCTCTCACCCCCCTGTGTCAAAATTCCAGGCGAATTAGAAAAGATGAAGTCATGAAATTTACATACAAGTGGTACTACGTGGAAAGTATCATGTTAAGCGAAATGAGTCAGAAAGAGAGGGATGGACATAGAAAAATTGCGTTCATCTGGGGAACACAAAGTAACAAAATAGGAGACTAACACCCAAGAGTGGCTGAGATTAGTACCAGGAATTTTGCTCCGTGGCTTGGAGGCCAGCCACACATGCTAGGAGAAAAGGGAGCTCAGACAGAGAAGGGAGCACCAAATAAAGGGTGTTGGGAGGATCCTCCCAGGATGGGAGAAGCATGCTGAAAGTGACTACAGACCAAACATGATTGCCACTCAGTGCCTCTTTTGCAAACCATGACACCCCAAAGGAGAGAGAGAACAAAAGGGAGTGCCCTGCCACAGAGGCAGGGTGGGAAGGGGGTGGGGTGGGAGGGATACTGGGATCCGTGGTGGTGGGAAATGGGCACTGGTGGAGGGATGGGTGTTTGATCATTGTACAGTTGAAACCCAAGCACAAAAATTTGTAAGTCTACAGCTGTACCTCATGGTGTCTCACTAATAAAAATTAAAAAAAAAATTTCAGGTGATATCCATAGCCAGGATGTCACTGGGGGCTGGAAGACAGCGCAGTAGCTTAGCACAGCCTCCTTGTAGGAGTTCGATCCCCAGTGCCACCACATGCACCCAGCTCGATCCTGGTGGTGCTGCTGTCAGAGACTCCAGTGAAGGTGGTCTCCTGTCACACTGCAGCCAGGCACATAGAGGAGCAGCACTGGTATCTGAGCACTGAGGCCTCGAGTGTGACCTCTGCAGACACATTTGAATGAACTCATATAAACACATGTGCAAGCACCACCACCAAGAGTCAGGACCCTCAGCTGCTCTGCGAGGATCACAGCCTGGCCCCCTGGTGGGTGCCCCCCTAGGTCATCACAGCTACAAGGACAATGGCGAGTAGAGAGGAAGGTAGGGCAGGGGGCCCTGTGGTGGTTGGGGTTGTGGACAGGTAGGTGTCTCTCCTCTGGTCTGCTTGCCCTTGTCAGCACCCCCTGCCCCCTTCTTTTAAAAATGTATCACTTGTCACTTGTCATGCCGTTGCTCATCGATTTGTTTGAGTGGGTACCAGTAACGTCTCCGTTTGTCCTTGTCACGTGCTAGTGTAGCCCAATGGTGTCTGCTTGCTCCAAGAGCATCAAACCGTTTGTTCAGGGTCTTGATGAAGTCCGACCATCTCATAGGTGGGCGGCCAGGCGTTCTATTGACATCCAGTGGAATCCAGTTGGTAACGGCTCCAGTCCAAGGGTCATCTCCAAATCGCAGTACGTGTCCAGCCCATCTAATTTTAGAAACCTTGGTAAACAAGGCAGGGTCCCTGATCCTTGATTGTCCATGGAGGTTGGAACTCTGGATTCCTTCTCACAGTTGAGTGAAGCGTGATACTCCAAGCACAGCTCTTTTGATTACTCTTTGGGAGACCTGAATAGTGTTCTCATCCTATTTTCGTAGGGTCCAGGTCTCTGAGGTGTATGTCAGTGCAGAAAGAATGGTGGAGTCGAAAAGATGTTCCCGGAGCGGGAGGTTCTTCGTCCTCTTAATAACTTCTTTAACACTCTTGAAGGTGTTCCATGCTGCTCTCTTCCTCCTGCGCAGATGTGGTGCCATGTTTGGGTCGCACCTGACAATACTCAGGGTATACTCCTGGCTCTGAACTCAGAAAGCACTCCTGGCTATGCTCGGGATCATCTGTGATGCCGGGGATTGAACCCAGGTTGGCAGTGTGCAATGCAAATGCTTTAACTGTTGTGTTATTTCTCCGGTCCTCACCCTCTGCTCCTTACTATGGGTCTTCCTTGGATTTCTGTCCTCCTGGGCACTACCCCCCAAGTGCCACCCTTGAAGCTCAGGCCCATAGCCTAGGGCTGCTCTCACAGAACCCACGGGACTCGTGACCCTAGGCTGGGGCATTTCCGCACTCCTCTTTTCACACTCAGCAACCCCCCTTCCCTCTTCTCCTGCCCCCTGCTGAGTTCTCTCTGGTGCACAGAGGACTTTTGTCCTGTGGTCATTTCAGTGTTCAGACCGGACACGTACATTCCCTTGTGTCATCAGATGCAGAGTGAGCTGACAGCTGCCTCAGGATGAGAGGAGATGAGGATGTGAATTTATTTGTGAGAACATGGATATGGTGGTTGTGGCATGTCCGAAGCTCTGGCACTTGGGTGTCCTGCCTCGTCCCAGGACGTGTGTCATGGGCCTGGAACATGGTTGCTCATGTTGCCCTCAGGGATGGTAGTCAGGAGGCTGGCAGGCATGTCCAAAGTGACGCTGTCCTACCACTGAATGAGACTATGAGTGGTACAGAGAGCAGAAGGCAGGACAGGTAACACCAAAGACAGACTCTGTTTGGTCTGTTTGCTTTTAGTCCACATGTGTCCTGGGTCAGGGGCGGGCTGCTCCCAGCTTAGTGCTCAGTGGTCACTTGTAGTGAGCTCGGGGATCGACTGGTATCTCCTGCACGCAAAGTCTGCACTGAGGTGTTGAGCTCTCAGGCCTCAGAGGATGCTGGGAGGTAGAGAGGGAGAATTTACTAGAATGATGGAGGCCAAAGGGAGGGATTTCTTCTTCCTGTTTTGCTCACCATTCAGACTCATTTTGGTTTTTCTTCATTTGTTTTTTGCATATTGGATCACACCTGGCGTTGCACAAGGGTTACTTACTCTTGGCTTTGCACTCAGGAATTACTCCTGGTGGTGCTCGGGGGACTATATGGGATGCTGGGAGTTGAACCAGGGTCAGCCATATGCAAGGCAAATGCCCTACCCGCTGTTCTATTGCTCCAGCCCCTCAGACCCACTTTGAAGAATAGCACCAGTTTATGGGGTAATCCCCACCAGCATCTGCTGGGTGGAGAGAGGAGGACATGGGGGTAGGGGTGGGGCGGAGCTGCAGACAGTGTTGCTGCGGAAGAAGCTCTGTGAGACACTGGATGCATATTGGGCTTTGCCGGGTTCCAACAGGAAAGGAAAGCACTGGGCATTGGGGGTGGCTTGGGAAACACTAACTAGGACGGTATATGCGGGGTCCACGAGGTATGTGTTGTAGCCCAGGCTGGTGGCTCGAGGCTGGAAGGGAACGGGAGAAAGTACAATGGAATGTGGGGGCCCACGAGAGGTGGGGTGCTATCCATGCAGAGGCCTGGTTTGAACCCTAGAACTCTATTCTCTGGAGTACTGTGTCGAGTGATACCCCCTTACCTCTAGCACAGCGCTGGGATCTTTCCCTGAGCACCACTGGGTGTGACCCAACACCCCCAACCCAAATTGGAAACTGAAGGAGAAACCCACCCCTTCCCTCTCAGCGCCAGTGACCATCAGCGAAGGGACATTAGCAGGGAGGGAGTGGAGGGATGGCTACTCAGTCACGCTAGTCCCTTCCTTCTGTGTCCCTCCCCCCCACCCCCGCCAGGGTTTCTCATGGATGAACCCCTGAAGGCTGGGGCGCCCCTTGTCATAAAGTTGTTCAGGCTGGCTGTGTGGTGCAGGGCAGCCCTGAGGTGGTCCTGATGGTCAGGACACTAGGTTGGTCTTTGATTGGGGCACCCTGACCGGAAACTGGAAACCTAAAGGGATGGGTGGGCTGATTGTTCTTGTTTTTGTTGTTGTTGCCACTTGGGCCACACCTGATGACGCTCAGGAATTACTCCTGGCAGTGCTCAGAGGTCCCTATGGGATGCTGGGGGTCGAACCTGAGTTGGGTTGGTTGTGCAAGGAAGATGCCCTACCTGCTGTGCTGTCTCTCTGGCCCCTGACTGTTCTTGTTTTGTGAAACTGCTGCTCTGTTGATTGGCTCTTTCTCATCTTTGTACTTTAGGCAAATAATCTTCCAAAAGCCATTGCCGCGGCCCACACCTTCCTTCTGAAACATCCAGAGGATGAGATGATGAAGAGGAACATGGCCTATTACAGGAGCCTGCCCGATGCCGAGGACCACATCAAAGACCTGGAGACCAAGTCCTATGAGGTCTGTGTACATTTTCACCCTGTGAGTTGAGGTTGCTATTTTGGGGGTCTGTACTTGGCACTGCTCAGGGCTGACTCCTGACTCTGTGCTCAGGGGTCATTCCTGCTGTTGTTCGGAAGACCATTTGGGGTGCCAGGATTGAACCTGGATTTGAGGTTTATTTATTTATTTATTTATTTTTGCTTTTTTGGGTCACACCTGGCAATGCACAGGGTTACTTCTGGCTCTGCACTCAGGAATTACTCCTGGCGGTGCTCGGGGGACCATATGGGATGCTGGGAATCGAACCCGGGTCGGCTGCATGCAAGGCAAATGCCCTACCCACTGTGCTATCACTCCAGCCCCTGATTTGATTTGAGTTTTACAAGCAGCATTCTAGAGGCATAATTAATCTTTTGGAGTCACAGGTAAGTATTCATTTACAACTTGGCGAATTTTGGCGGGTATATGTCATCGCCTCCATCATCACGAGAAAGAATCTTTTCATCCCCGTTTGGGTGTTTCATGGTGCTGTTTTGCAGCCAGACCCTTTTAACCTTAATGAATGAACTGATTTGCTTTTCGTGGTGTTGGGGTGGAAACCAGGATGTTCTAACGACAGGGCAAGTGCTCTACGACTGAGCCTGCAGTCTGCGTCCCACAGTTTGGCGTTGGTGCGGACTCCGAGCCCTGCAGGCCAGTCCTTGGATTTCTGTCACCGTAGACTTTCTTTTTTACAGTGCTCGGGAGTTGCTCCCAGTGGTGCTTGGGTGACCAGGCAGTGCCAGGGTCAAACCTGGAGCCCCTACATGCAAAGCATGTGCTCCTGGCCTCTTAAACCTGAAGTGATTATCAAGCACCTGCTATTTTTTTTTTCTTTTTGGGTGGTGTTGTGTTAACCCAGTGATGCTCAGGGGGTTACTCCTGACTGTACTCTCAGGAATTACTCCTGGCAGTGCTCAGGGGACTAAATGGGTTGCTGGGAATCAAACCTGGGTTTGCCGCGTGCAAGGCAAATGCCCTACCTGCTCTGCTAGCTCCAAGCACCTGCTACTTTTGAAATTACTAGCTAACTGAATAAGTAGTGTCCCATTGTAAAGAAAATAGAAAAAGCTGGAGAGGGAATGGAGAGATAGTACAGTGATCAGCGTTCTAGCCTTGCATGCGCTGACCTGGTTTCGATCCCTGGTACCCCATGTGGTCTGCCGAGCATTGACGGGAGTGATCCCTGAGTACAGTTAGGAGCAACCTCTGAGTGGGACTGGGCGGGACTTCAAAACAAACAGACTGAAAAATAAATAGTATGGCAGGGAGGGCACTAGCTTTTCATACGCTGACCTGGTTTCGGTCCCTGGCATCCCATATGGTCCCCCAAGCATTGATCTCTGAGCACAGAGCCAGGTGATGTTCCTGAGCGTCACTGGGTGCGGCCCCTCCCAACAAAACAGGACATGGGGTGTGGACCAACCCTCCCCTTCTCCCCAATAACAACAGCAGCAGAACAATAATCTGGAGAGAAGCCGCTTCTGGCCGTGCGTATTGCTTCATAACTTGCCTGAATGGAACCCGCTGCCGGGGAATAGTCCTTGTGGGGTGGGCAGGCTGTCCCCTGCACGTCAGGAGCCTCACCTGCTTCTCCTTGCCTTCCAGAACCTGTTCATTCGTGCCGTGCGGGCCTACAATGGGGAGAACTGGCGCACATCCATCACCGACATGGAGCTGGCCCTGCCTGACTTCTTTAAGGCCTTTTATGATTGTCTGGCAGCCTGCGAGGGCTTCAGGGAGATCAAGGACTTCAAGGATTTCTATCTGTCCATAGCAGGTAGGGTGTGTGTGTGTGTGTGTGTGTGTGTGTGTGTGTGTGTGTGTTGTGTGTGTGCGTATGTTGTGTGTATGTATCTGTCTAAAGTAGGTATGTGTGTGTATGTTGTGTGTGTGTGTATCTGTCTATAGTGTGTGTGTGTGTGTGTGTGTGTGTGAGTGAGACCATCATCAGCACAGTATGAAAGGGAGGGGAATGTGAAAGAAAAGAAAATCCAAAACACCGCAAAAATGCTGGGAGACAGTGCAGCATGCTGAGCGTGGACTCTGGTGTAGGAGGCCCGGGTTCGATCCCTGG
The DNA here is from genome assembly GCF_029834395.1 of Sorex fumeus. Taxonomy (NCBI): domain Eukaryota; kingdom Metazoa; phylum Chordata; class Mammalia; order Eulipotyphla; family Soricidae; genus Sorex; species Sorex fumeus. The sequence continues at coordinate 36,119,289 of NW_026606129.1, forward strand.
CACTGCACGGTCCTCAAGCACGGCCAGGAGAGACCCCCAAGCACTGATCTGGGGGTAGTCTCTGAGTACTGCCAGTTATGACCTAAAATAAAAAAAGAACCAAAAATGCCACTCACTTAAAGAAAAGTCCTTTTGTATTTGTCATTTCTGGTTTTTGGGCCACACCTGGCATAGTGCCCAAGGTTTCCTTCTTCTGGCTTTGTGCTCAGGAGTCACTCCTGGTGGGGCTCAGGGAACCATGTGAAGTACTGGGGGTCTGAACTAGGGCTGGTTGCCTGCACAGGAAGCCCTTTGCTCTCTGAGCTATCTCTGCTCCCTGTATTTCTCATTTTGGGTGGGGGAAACTTCCCAAGCAGTGCTCAGACATTCAGGGGCTACTCCAGGCACTTCTTTTTTGTTTTTGGGCCATACCCAGCAGTGCTCAGGGCTTACTTCTGACTCTGCGCTTAGGAATTACTCCTGGTTGTGCTTGGGAGACCATATGGGATGCTGGGGATCAAACCCGGGTAAGCCACATGCAAGGCAAATGCCCTATCCGCTGTACTGTTGCTCCAGGCCTGACTCTGGGCAGTTCTTGTTGCATGACTCAATGCAGGGCCCGGTGCTGGTTTGACCCATGGTACCACTAGGCTGTTCAGAAGGCTGTGTGGTACCAGGGATGGAATTCTGGTCCTTGTTCATGTAGGCCATGCACTCTCACCCCTGAGCTATTTCCCACCCCTGTAGCTTTTATTTCTTCATTATAAACCTACTTTTGCACAGTGTTTATGAACCACTTTTATAATTCCCTTTGGTAATAATCCTTTGGCCTTGAAAAATATTGGTTGCTTTTTTTTAAATTGATTTTAAGGAACTTTGTGTGTTAAAAAAAATCTAGCCTTATAGCAAAGTGGCAAGTATTTCATCTTGTACGTTTGCGTGGGGAGGCAGAAGTATTAAGAAAATGAATGAAAAGAGGAAAATATTGTGTCTCTTCTTCCAGATCATTACATAGAAGTTCTGGAATGCAAGATACAGTGCGAAGAGAGCCTCACACCTGTGGTTGGGGGCTACCCAGTGGAGAAATTTGTGGCTACCATGTATCACTATTTGCAGTTTGCTTATTATAAGTGTGAGTAATCCTCTTCTCCAGTTTCTGAGCGAGCACCTGCAGCCTTCTGGGGCCCGGCTCCCCTCCCTGGAAGGACCTACCCGAGGCTGTTGTAAGCACAGCTGACAGCTGACTCAGGATGCAGACCTGGGGCCCCAGGGGGCCTCGAGGTGAGGGTTCAGATTCCAACTTGCTCCCAATCCCCGAGAAAAAAAGAAAGCCATGAAGATTCCAGCTCTTGCACCTGCTACCTGGTCGCAGTCTTAACTTCCTCCTCTGTAAGGTGGAGACAAGGCCACCAGGTGTGGCCCTGCTGGTCCCCACATGGACCCCGCGGCAACCAGACAACTAGAGTTAGGACTAAGGTCCTAAAGTTGTCCCGGGTACATTGGGTTCACAGCCCCAGCTCTGGGTGCTCCTGTGTGGGCAGGGAGTGAACTCTAGACCGGCTTCCACTCTTCCTCTCTGAGTTCCTGCATGCTGTATCTTTCCCAGCCCTTCCTTCCGGTGGGCCCTGCCTTGATTGGAGGGTTGAGGGTTCATCCTTCAGAACATTCCAAGTGGACAGCAGAGAAAAACCATGAGGGAGGAAGTAGCTCTCTGTGCAGATTTGGGGTTCTGCTGCGCTGGAATGATAGCCCAGCGAGTAGGGCGATTGCCTTGCACGTGGCTGACCCAGGTTCGATTCCTCTGCCCCTCTCGGAGAGCCCGGCAAGCTACCGAGAGTATCCCGCCCGCATGGCAGAGCCTGGCAAGCTCCCTGTGGCGTATTCAATATGCCAAAAACAGTTAACAACAAGTCTCACAATGAAGACGTTACTGGTGCCCGCTTGAGCAAATCGATGAACAATGGGAGGACAGTGCTCCAGTGCTCCAGTGCTGTGGCTGGCGTATATGGGTGCAGCCATGGGAGGGCATGCGGGCAGGAAACCACGGTCGCCTACCTTAGCTGCATGCTAGTGTCTGCCTAGGTCTCTCCCCCTCCCTAACCAACTCTCCCCCTCCCCCCCAACCAACTGCTGCTCTGGAATTCCAGGAGGTATGGGACAAGTGGGAGCGGGGAGTGGGGAGCAGGAGGTGGCTCTGACCACAAAGGTCCTGCTTCTGCTGTTGCCATTTTATTCTTTTATTTATTTATTTATTTTTTGTTACTACTGAAACACCATGAGGTACAGTTGTAGATTTACAATTTTTTGTGCTTGGGTTTCGATTATACAATGATCAAATACCCATCCCTCCACCAGTGCCCATTTTCCACCACCATGGATAATATCCCTCCCACCCCCATCCCCCCATCCCCCCTGTCTCTGTGGCAGGGCAATCCCCTGTGTTCTCTCTCTCCTTTTGGGTGTTGTGGTCTGCAAAAGAGGCTTTGAGTGGCAAACATATTCAGTCCATAGTCTACTTTCGACATGCATCTCCCCTCCTGGGAGGATCCTCCTAACACCCTTTATTTGGTGCTCCCTTCTCTATCTGAGCTGCCCTTTCCCCTAGAGTGCCCGGCTGGCCTCTAAGCTATGGAGTAATCCTCCTGGTGCTGATTTCAGCTATTCTTCGGTATTAATTTCCTATTTTGTTACTTTATATCCCCCAGATGAATGCAATCTTTCTATGTCTATCCCTCTCTTTCTGACTCATTTCGCTTAGCATGATACTTTCCATATTGTACCACTTGTATGTAAATTTCATGACTTCATCTTTTCTAAGAGCTACATAGTACTCCATTGTGTATATGTACCAAAGTTTCTTTAACCAGTCATCTGTTCTTGGGCACTCAGGTTTCTTCCAGTTTCTGGCTATTGTAAAGAGTGCTGCAATGAACAAACAAGTGCAGATGTCACTTCGACTATACATTTTTGCCTCTCTGGGATATATTCCCAGGAGTGGTATTGCTGGGTCAAATGGGAGCTCAATTTCTAATTTTTTGAGAATCGTCCATACTGTTTTCTAGAAGGGCTGAACCAGTCGACATTCCCACCAACAGTGAAGGAGTGTCCCTTTCTCACCACATCCGCGCCAGCATTGTCTTTTTTTTTTTAAATGTAGGAGTACTACTATTTATTCAGCCACTGATTAGCTGATTGAATTGGGCATGAACTCCACCTTACTTTTCTTTTATTTTCATTTTTTATAATTTTATTTAATGAATCACCATAAGAGCAGTCATAAAGCTTTCAGGTTTAAGTCTCCATCATACAATGAAACACCTGTACCTTCACCAGTGCCCATTCTCCACCACCAAAACCCCCAGTATGTTCCCATCCCACGTCCTCCCCCTACCTGTGGGGCAGATGATTTCCACATTACGCTCTCTCTTTACTTTGATTACATTCAATATTTTGACATCAGACCCACTGTTGCCATTTTATTCTTGGTTGGGACCCTCCTTTGGTGATGGTCTCCTACCTTTAATTTAGAGAGGGGGAGTGTATTTGAACCATTCCTTGTGGTACTCAGGGCTTACTCCTGGCTCTGTGCTCAGAGATCACTCCTGATGGGGCTCAGGGGACCCTAAGGGGTGCCAGGGATAGAACCTGGGTTGGTTGCAGGCCAAGAATGTCCCCTATGGCTTACTGTCTCTTTGATTCCCCCTTCGCCTCCCATCTTTTCATCCTCTCTCCTGCCCTTTTTGGGGAACACTGAAAACCTTAATTGCTAAAGTGAAAAAAAAAGTATGTATATGTTTATTATATGTTTTTGTTTTTATCGATAATCAACTTTTTTAATTAAAAAATTCTTTTTTTTTTTTGGCCGGGGGGGGGGGGGCACATGTGACTTTGCTCAGGGCTGACTCCTGGCTCTGAGCTCAGGGATTTCTTCTGGTGGGCTCAAGGGGCCATATGGGGTGCCAGAGATTGAACCCGGGGTTGGTCATATGCAAGGCAAATGCCATACCCCTGCTCTGTATTATTATTGCTCCAACCTCAATAATAAGCTTTTTCAATTAATTTTTTTTAACCCATATGCACTTTTTTTTTTTAATTAGTGAAACACCATCAGGTACAGTTGTAGATTTACAAATTTTTGTGCTTGGGTTTCGATTATACAATGATCAAGTACCCATCCCTCCACCAGTGCCCATTTTCCACCACCATGGATCCCAATATCCCTCCCACACCCACCCCACCATCCCACCCTGCCTCTGTGGCAGGGCATTCCCTTTTGTTCTTTCTCTCCTTTTGGGTATTGTGGTCTGCAAAAGAGGCATTGAGTGGCAATCATGTTCAGTCCATAGTCTACTTTCAACATGTATCTCCCCTCCTGGGAGGATCCTCCAAACACCCTTTATTTGGTGCTCCCTTCTCTATCTGAGCTGCCCTTTCCCCTAGAGTGCCTGACTGGCCTCTAAGCCTTGGAGTAATCCCCCTGGTACTGATCTCAGCTATTCTTGGGTATTAATCTCCTATTTTGTTACTTTATGTCCCCCAGATGAATGCAATCTTTTTATGTCTATGCCTCTCTTTCTGACTCATTTTGCTTAGCATGATACTTTCCATGTGGTACCACTTGTGTGTAAAATTTATGACTTTATCTTTTCTAACAGCTACATAGTACTCCATTGTGTAGATGTACCAAAGTTTCTTTAACCAGTCATCTGTTCTTGGGCACTCAGGTTTTTTCCAGATTCTGGCTATTGTAAAGAGACGCACTGGTCTTTATGGTTACTCCGGGCTTGATGCTGGGGGCACCGTATGATGTTTTGGTGTTTTTAGGTTGTCCATTGGAGTGGGTGTACCAGCAGGATGCTGGGAGGTACCATAGAATGTCGGACTCTGAGCAGTCTCCATGTCTTCTCCTTAAGATTGTTCATGAGAAATTTTCGGAGCTGACATTCACACCAGGTCTCCCTGAGGAAGGGAACAGAAGCTTCTCAGCAGCCACGAAAAGCTGCTGCCCTGGTCGGGGCAGCACCAAGATTCTGTTGACCACGCATGCTCTTTGCAGAATTTCCCCTGCCTGGGTGCCTGGTGGGAGTAGCTGCAGTAGCCCTGGCCCCGGATGAGAGGCCAGTTCTCAAAAATCTTTGTGCGTTTTGAGGGCTGGAGCAATAGCACAGCGGGTAGGGCGTTTGCCTTGCACGTGGCCGACTCAGGTTTGATTCCCAGCATCCCATATGGTCCCCTGAGCACCGCCAGGGGTAATTCCTGAGTGCAGAGCCAGGAGTGACTCCTGTGCATTGCTGGGTGTGACCCAAAAAGCAAAAAGTAAATAAATAAATAAAACAGGACATTAAAAAAAATCTTTGTGCTTTCCTATGAGGCAGCAGAGAGCCCCCCCCACCCAGTTTTTAGGATTTCATTGTCATGCTAAGGGGCCAGCTTTCTCCTCGGCAGTGTTTTTGCTGTGAACAGTCCCCTCTTAAAAATATGAATGATTGCTCATTTCTTTCAAAGAGGCTTGTTTCTTTCAGATAACCAAACAACTCAGACCAATACCGAGAAATACCCAAAGCAAGCCACCTCCCCGTCTCCCCACTTCCCTTTCATCCACTTGGAAGAGCCTTGTGTCAATGAGAATTGTGAAAATTGTGTGGGTGGTGTAGAAGAGTTATGGTATTTAAATAGGGGCATTTGCGCTGGGAGGCCCATCACCCTGATTCAGCATCCTGCACTTTGGCAGTCTTGGGCTCACAACCGAAAGAGTTTTTGGGGAGATGAAAACACAAGCTAGCGTTTTAATTTCATATGCATGAAAACCTGTGGAGTCCTTGGCTGAGTGACCCTTGGGGCACTCAGGAAGGCGCCCCTCAGGCTGCTCATCCCTCTGGGCATGGCTGGGACCAGTGAGGCTGGAGCTGGGCACACAGTGATGTGGAGCATATCCAACTTGCCTGCAATACCAGCGTTGGGGGAAATTGTGGCAACGGCTTCTTGGCGGATAAGTTCCTTTTACTCGACGTACTCCTTCCTAGGGCTTTTTCATTTTTGGAATTACAGGCAACCATGTGTATAAAATTCATGTCCTGGGACTGGCTTCTTGAAAGTGTGGCTCATCCTGAGCTCTTTCTAGATGGTCCACAGATGTGAACAAAATGAACGCTGTCATTACAGAAAATGACCACTGGGTGGTGCGCTTGAGTCACCCGCATCCTGGAGTTTCTTGGACCAAACCCCGCTTTACTCAAAGCTGGTGGGATGTACCGGAATGCAAAGGTCTTGTCACCTTTTCCCTCTGCACTCTTCAGAATCACAGGTGGGGGTGACCAAAGAGGGAGGAGCAGCCTCCGAGGGATGAGAGGGCAAAGGTGGATTTTCATCTCCTTAGTGCAGAGTCCAGTGCTTTTTGGGTTTCCTAGTCTTGGTTGAGGTGTTCAAGGGCTACGTAGATCTGAGACCTTCATCCTTGATCTAGATACAGTCTCCCATCTTCTTGATAATAAACTTTTAAAATTATTTTATTTATTTATTTTTTTTACCTAGGCTCACTGCTATTTATGGCTACTCCAGGCTTGATGCTAGAGGGACCATGTGATGCTTAAGTGTTTCTAGATTGTCCATTAGTGTGGGTGTACCAACTGGATGCTGGGGGGTACCATACAATGTCAGACTCTGAACAGTCTCCCTGGCCTCTCCTCAAGATTGTCATGAGAAACTTTCAGAGCTGACATTCACACCAGGTCTCCCTGAGGAAGGGACCAGATGCTTCTCAACGGCCATGGAAAGCTGCTGTGTTGGTTGGGGTAGCAACACCAAGATCCCGTTGTCCACAGATTCTATTCTCAGAAGTTCCCCTGCCCCCTGAGAGCCCATCCCTGTGTCCCATCCTGCTCAGGCCAGGCTCTGCGGCCCCTCAAGTGCTTACACGTCATGGCGTCCATAGGCTGTCTCAGGAGATGCTTGTGTAACTTCATCCTGGATGTCAGGTTGCCACGGAGACGCCTGGCACCCTGTCACCTGCCCCTGGAAGTGTCATTATACCTGGTGACCTTCCGAGGGACAGGCTGCAGAGAATGAGATGGGGCAGGATCATGATCTTTGGCTTGAGGAAGGTGCCCTTCCAGGTGGGTGACTGGACAGGCTGGGCCCGACAGCCATGACTGAATTCCTGCTCCTCTTTCTCCCCTGACCAACACCAGTGAATGACCTCCAGAACGCAGCCCCCTGTGCTGTTAGCTACCTGCTCTTCGACGCCCAGGACAAGGTCATGCAGCAGAACCTGGTGTATTACCAGTACCACAGGGACAAGTGGGGCCTCGCCGATGAGCACTTCCAGCCCCGGCCGGTAAGAACCACAGGCCGCGCTCTGGGTTTCCACCTCCCCGAGGCCATGGGCTGTTGCAGATATGAGGAGAACCTCCCCCTCCTGTCGTTTTTGTTTTAGTCTCCTAACAGTTTGGTCTTTTGATTTCTTCAGCCTCAGGAGAAACTGAGATATGCTTCATGTCTGATAAAAATCACCTTCTCCAAATATACAGTTTATTTAAATTTTTTTTTTATTTTGGGGGGCTTTTCTGGGCCACACCCAGCGCTGCTCTGGGGGCTACTCCCAGCTTTGTACTTAGGAATCACTCCTGGTGGTGCTCAGGGGATGCCAAGGATGAAACGTGGGTTGGCTGCGTACAAGGCAAACTACCTGCTGTACTATTGCTCCGGCCCACAGTTTATTTTTTTTTTAATTTTTTAATGCTTTTATTTTGCTTTTTTGGGTCACACCCAGTGATGCACAGGGGATACTTCTGGCTCTGCACTTGGGAATTACTCCTGGCGGTACTCGGGGGGAACCATATGGGATGCTGGGAATCGAACCCGGGTCAGCTGCATGCAAGGCAAATGCCCTACCCGCTGTACTATTGCTCTGGTCCCCACAGTTTATTTTTTAGTTTGGTTTCTGGACCACCCCTGGCAGTGCTCAGGGCTGCTCCTGGGGCACTTGGTGCTTGTGAGGTGGTCCTGATGGTACTCCAGGAGACCTTGAGGTTCTGGGGAATCAAACCTGAGCCTCCCCCATTCAAAGCAGGTGCCCAGCCCTGTGAGCCATCTGCCCAGTCCCTGGAGTGTGTAATGCATAAGGGGCAAGGGGAAATGTCTTTTATTTCCTTGGCATGAAGTCTTGCAAGCACTATCACTCTCTGAGTTCAGATGTTTCCGTCACTGCCCCGGATAAATCTGTAAAGGCCACTTCCCCTGCTCCGTCTTGCCACGATTGGTCATCATAGCTCTTCTTTGTCTGTACAGGAAGCAGTTCAATTCTTCAATGTGACGACACTCCAGAAAGAGCTGTATGACTTTGCGAAGGAGAACCTCATGGATGATGACGAAGTGAGTGGCCATGCCCAGCACACAGCTGCAGGAGAGGATGCGATTCCCCTCTTGGCTGTCATCCCGGACCTGAGAAACAGGCCTGTGGAGAAGCACAGCTTCTGGGGGTATTTTTCTGAGAGGCAGAGCTCGGATGAACATGGCCTTCTTGGAAAGCAGGCCGAGTGCTGTGAGGCTTCCTGACAGCGAGGATGGAACCATACTCAGGGATCCCCTGCACTCACCTTCCTATCTCTTTTGTCTGTTTGTTTCTGGATGGTTCCAGGGGGAGCTACTCCTGGTTCAGTGCTTACAAGGCAGAGAAAAGTTGTCTCCCTGGCAGTGCTCAGGGAGCATGTGGTGCTTGGGATTGACCTGGGTCTCCCACATGTAAAGCCTGGGCTCTAGCCCTTTGTGCTCTATCCCTCTATCCCTGGACCCAACTGTAAATTTTTTTTTTTTTTTTGGATGGAAGGGTCCTCCCAGTTGCCCTCCCCATTGATTCCCCAATGGGAGCTCAGTTGAGACTGATGGTGCTAGGGATTTCCAGGACCACAACCAGTGATGCTCAGATGATTATGTGGTTCGAGAGATCAAGTCAGGATTGGCCACATGCAAGGCCACATGTATCTCTTCAGTCCTCAGTTGTCATTTTTAACTTACCTTGCATTCTTAGGTCGGATAGATAGTACAGCGGGTGGGGGACTTGCTCTGTACCTTGACCTGGTTTTATCATACATGGTGCTGCTGGGGACCTCCAGGGCTATACCTGTAGAACTGGTTGGGGGTGGGGATCGGGAGCCACACCGTCGTAGCCAGGAGCAAACTCCAGGCATGCATTCTGTTGCTGTGAGCTTGCCTTTTGGTTGCAGATCAAGCTCTTTTTTTTTTTTCTTTTTGGGTCACACCCAGCAATGCACAGGAGTTACTTTTGGTTCATGCACTCAGGGATTATTCTTGGCGGTGCTCAGGGGACCAGTGGGATGCTGGGAATTGAACCTAGGTCGGCTGCGTGCAAGACAAATGCCCTACCCACTGTGCTATTGCTCCAGCCCCGATCAAGCTCTTTTTAAAAAACTTTTTTGAGGGGGTCTGTGGAGTTTGGGCAGTACTCAGCAGTACTTGGCTGTAATCTCTGACCTGAGAAACAGGCCTGTGGAGAAGCAGTGCCAAGTGCTTAGAGTCACTCCTGCTGAACTGTGGTCAGGGTAAGTGCCTTAACAGCCCCATACTCTCTTTCCGGACCTCTGGATCATACTCTTTTTTCTGTTTGTTTGTTATTTTTTTTATTTCTGGTTTTTGGATCATACCCAGCAGTGTCCAGGGCTTATTCCTGGCTCTACACTCAGGGCTTATTCCTGGCTCTACACTCTACACCTCTCTGGAGTGCCGGAGAGAGGGTCTGGAGTGGGTAGGGTATTTGCCTTGCATGCGGTGGCCCAAGGTTCGATTCCCAGCATCCCATATGGTTCCCTGAGCACTGCCAGGAGTAATTCCTAAGTGCAGAGCCAGGAATAACCCCTGAGCATTGCCGGTTGTGACCCAAAATGCAAAAAAAAAAAAAAAAAAAAAAAAAGGGCGAGAGAGCAGCAGGTGTTTCTGTGTGAACTGCTTGAGAGGGGGTTATAGGGGGCCTGGGGCAATACGGAAGTGGGGACAAAAGTCAGGGTCTCTCCGAGGTGACTGGACTGCCTGTTCCACTCAGGTCATCTGTGGAAGATGCAGGACACTGAACTCTAAGTTCACCTGAGGTCGAAGCCAGGAGAGCCCAGGAGAGGGGCCTTGGGTCCTGGGCAGTGGTGACAGGCTGGTCCTGCTTGCAGAGGCAGCTGGGGAGTCTTGTGGAGGGTCTCTGCTCCCCAGAGCTTGATGGCCCCCATAACAGACGCTTAACGGAGTGCCCCCTTGACTCTTGCAGGGAGAGGTAATTGAATATGTGGACGACTTCCTGGAGACGCAGGAGACAGGCTAGTCACGGCAACCAGAGACCTGCCTTGGACATTCTGGAAGCAGTCTGTGTCTTCCTTTGCTCGATAGGCCGCGTGGCCGATACCTCAAGGTCTTCTCTTTCCTCTGTGATGTGGAAGGAAAGGCCCCATTTCTCACTACACACAGCCCAGGGTGAGCCTGCCGTTCCTGTGTCCACATCGCCTGTCCATCTTCACCCCTGCCTCCTGTGTCCAGACCCTCATCTTCATTGTCACCCCAGTGTTTCCCGTGTCCACATCATCTTCCCCCTGTTCACGCTGGCCTTCCTTGCCATTTTGGGTAGAAGCAGTCTTCGTGGTTTGTTGTTTTCCCCAGGCAGGAAAAAACAAAAAACAAGACAAAACAAAACAAACCCCCAAACAGTATTTTTAAATAAGAAAAATACTTGAAAAAGATTATTATGAAAACCTAATTTGATCTTCCTGGGCACCCAAGACTTTAGAACTTTATCCCTATTTCCTGAACCAGAAAAGATGGCGGAGGTGCTCTTCTGCTCCCCAGGGTGACCTGCACACGGGCTGACCTGGACGGTTTCTGGAACCCACTGGAAAAGAAGTTGGGTAGGCCACATAGTATACAGAAATGGGACTTTTGCATCTCTGACGTCTTTCAGTAGTTGGTTGATCCCATGGGAGGACCTTGCTCAGGTCTTGTAAGTATAAAAGTTGAAAATAGATGAAAGGAAAAGGAGCCTAATTGCAAACATTTTCTCAGTGAGTATTTATTGAGTACCTACTTTGCTCTCGGCATTGGGCCGGCCACTGGTGATACAGAAAAGACTCTTGCCTGCATGGATCCAACATTCTACAAGGAGGGACAGACTGCCAGTCAGCAAAATACAAAGGCGAGAGATCAGCAGGTCATAATCATGATGGAAAAAAATCAAAACCCAAAGGAGGCTGGAAGGTCTAGAGATAACACTGTAGCTTGAACTAGGTGGGCTGGCTGGAGACGGATCTCAGCAGTAGACCACCTGCCTTGCATGTGTTAGACCCTAGTTTGAATCAATTAACCAAGCATCACAGTCACTTAACCAAGCGGTGGGTCAGGAAGGCCTCACAGTGTCAGATCAAAGCATAGAGAGCAAGTGCAGAGAAGCAGGCCTCAAGGAAAAATACTCCAGACAGGAACACCAGGTGGGTATCGTATTTGGAATGGTCAGGGAACAGAAAGGACGCCAAGGAGTGGGCAAAGGGAAGAACAGGGAGGGAAGGCAGAGAGGCCTGAATGTCTGGGATGGGTAGAATAAAGACCTCCTTAGGCCTGGTAAAACTTTGACTTCTCCGCTGAGTAAGATTAGGAGTCTCTTGTAAGTATAAGCAGAATATTTCTTGATTGACTGGCATTACATTGTACCAGTATGAAAAAATCAACACGAGCAGGGGGTAGTAGATGCAGGTAGACCAGTTAGCCCCGCTATTGCCAAGTTCCAATCAAGAGAGATGCTACACCAGACCTGGGCAGTAGTAATTGAGATGATGGGAAGTGGGTCAATGCATTAATTTTGACAGCAAGACCAAGATTGGCATGGCAGGTAAGAGAAAGACTTGCACACAGTGTCCTCAAGGTCCTTGGACTGAATAAAGGGAATCATGGAGCTGCCACTTCTTGATGTGGGGAAGGTGGTTGTTGAGTGGCTAAGCCAGGAAGCTGGCACAGAGCAGGCAGCTGGGATTGAGAAGGGGAGTTCCCATTAGCAAATAAAACTGGAGCACTTTCTCACAACAGGTCTTGAAGGAGTGCTTGAGATGGTGACCTGCATGCATGTGCTTTATTGGGACCGGGAGTGTATTCAGAAGCCCGTGAAGGCCTCTCGGAGTCTGAATCTGGCTGTGGGAGGCTTCACAGGGCACAGGGGTGAATCTTTGAAGCAAAATATGGTCTTCTCAGGGCAGTTCTTCCTCAGGAATCAGTGGACGGGCGCATTTCAGGGACTATGTGGTGCAAAAGATCATTTAGCCTAGGGTTTGAACATGCAAGACTTGTCCACTAACACCAGAGTCACATCCTCCGCCCCCAAGGCCATTCTGTTTATTTGGTTGTTGGTTTTGGCCACACTAAGTGATGTTGAGGACTTACTCCTGGCTCTGCACTCAGGAATTACTCCTGGTGGTGCGCTGGGAATCGTATGGGGTGTCTGGGATTGAACCCGGGTTGGCTGTGTGCAAGGCCGGTGCCTTACTGTACTATTGCTCCAGCCCCCTGCTCCTCCTGGGCATTATTTAGTTGGGGGCTGATACCCTGAGTGCAGCCCACAGGCTCAGATGGAACTGTGAGGTGCTGCTCAAGGAGAAAGGTCTGGGAGAAGCCCCACAGCACCCCCTGCTGGGCCCAGGCGTGTAAATGGAACTTGAAGCTGAGGCTGGCTGGGTCCTCTGTGAGATAATTTGAGTCCTCTCTGTGAGGTAATTTCAAGGCAGGAGAAAAGGGCCTAGAACCTAGAATATCCCCCTAGAAGTGAGAAACATAACAAGAAGACAGAGCGGAGCCTGGGGTGCTGGTATTCAGGAGCTGCTGTTCTTAGCTCTTTTATTATTTTTATTTTCTGGGGACACAACCGTGGTGCTCTGGGGCCACTCCCAGTGCTGTTGGGAGATAGAGCGTGGGGGAACATGCAGTGTTGGGGTTTGAAACTGGGTCTCCCGCCTGCAAAGCATATTCTCTGGCCCTTTCAGCCCTTCCCCGAGTAGGCTGTCTGACTGTCAGTGGGCAGTCAGAACGAGGGAGGTCAGCTTGAGGAAGCCCAGCAGCATGCCCGGAGCGCCATGCAGGGCTGAGGAAAGGACAGCCTTCTCGGACCTGGCCTGGAGATTCCCACAGACCTGCCCACACATTGGTTTGTGTTCAGCAGACAGGTGGCCACCAGCGAACCTCAGAGCTCCGAATCCAGGTGTCCTCTGGGTTTTCGAGAAGCGGATCACTGACAAAAACCCCCAGGAAAGAATCTAAGGTGCTATCTCTAATCATTCATGCTGGACACTCAGAGTGAAGGGCTGAGGGGAGCTTTGTGTGTCTGCGGGGCTTATTGTTTTATTTCGGGCCATACCTGGTGATGTTCAGGGCTTACTTCTGGCGCTGCACCCAGGGATCACTTCTGGTGGGGATCAGGGAACCCTATGCGGTGCCAGAGATTGAACCTGGGTGAGCTGAGTGCAAGGCTTTGAACCCCTTTAGTAGCTCTCCAGCCCTGTGTTTCCAGGGGACTCTTTGGGGCCAGAGAGATGACTCAATGGCTCAGAGCATGGTTTGATCCCCAACATCACATGGTTCCCCAAACACAGCCGAGGAGTAGCCCCCAGGCACCATGGCATGTGATCCCAAAACCAAAGTAAACCAAAGTAAAGAAATGAATGAAGGCTGGAGCCATTGCACAGCAGATAGGGCATTTGCCTTGCATGCGGCCTACCCAGGTTCAATTCCCAGCATCCCATATGGTCCCCTGAGCACTGCCAGGAGTAATTCCTGAGTGCAGAACCAGGAGAACACCTGAGCATTGCCAGGTGTGACCCAAAAAGCAAGAAAAAAAATGAAAGTAACTATGATCATGTCTCCTACACTGACATAATCAATTAACAAATATTGTCCCAGGCCTCTGTTTGTGGTTTCAGTTCCCTGTGGTCCACTGGGTCTGAAAATACTGGCTGTAAGAAAATAGTGTAAGAGAGAAAGACCACATTGACATAGCTTTCCTGCATGCATGTTTTTTAGGATTGGTCTCATTGTCAGTCTGCCTAATTTCTAACTTACATTTGAACTGTAAAACAGAAACACTGCATGGTTTTGGTGCTCCCAGACACCCACGTGGGGCTTGGAACCTGTCTGAAGAAGATAAAGGGTGCATCTGTCTTTTCTAGGACTTGCCACTAACCTATCGGGCTCACCTCTGAGAGCCAGGAGAAACCACCGCGGCTGTCTTTGGCAATGTGGCTCTCAGGAGCTCTCGCTCAGATTTTCATTTTTCAGAGCACAAAAATTTTATTGAGCCCAACTCAGTGGCAAACAGAAAATGATTTGTTAGGCTGTCGATGGGAAAGCGTTTATTATGACTGCCGGTGGAATAAACAGGGGTCGGTTTCTGCCCACATTTATGGAAATAAGGTTTTTAAGTTTTAAAATGTGAGCTGTAAACCTAAGCTACTTCAGTTTGAAAAAAAAATTCAATACTTAAACTGTGGGGGAAAAGTGGCCAAGTGCCAGCGAAAACATTCTCACTTAATAGTGTTTGGGCTTGGGGCGGTGGCATAGTTCGTAGCGAGGTACTGAGAAAACCCACAACTAATCCTTCATCGCAGCTGTCTGAACTCTTGATCATCTGCCATCCCTCAAACAGCGACTTCTTTTTTCTGCTAAGTCCAGGCTTGAATGACCTAGTGTGGAGAGTTTAAACTCTATGCAAGGCGGGAGGAGGGGAAGGAAAGGAACCTTAAATAAGCATCAGCCAAAGGTTTTGTACATTGGATTTCCTGTGCCTGCAGCCGGGCAAGGCACTTCCCTACCTCGTTCGATGGCATGGGACCCATCAGGGATGACTCCACAACAGCCAGGCTTTGCCTGGACTGACCCACTCCTAGCCCCAAACAAACGTCCAGAGCTGGGCATTGTGCCCTCGTGGAGAAGCTCCCTCTCAAGACAGGCGCCCGGACCCCTTAGGCAAGCACCTCACCCTTGGGCACCTCGTACACACAGCTATGTGTCTTCCGTGGCTGCTAAATAAATGAGTTGGCTCACAGTCTTCTTGGAGCTGAGCGGGTGAGCTACTGGTGCCCTTTCTTACAAGGAAAGACGGGAGAGATGGAACCACCTGGCCCACAGCTACGGGATCAACCCTGGAGTCTCGAGGCCCACTAGAGGAGGGGCAGCCACAAGATCCACCGTGGCTGATGTCCTTCTACCTCCCCTTCTTGGGTTGGGCAGAGATGTACAATCTCACTCTTGTGGGACTTGAGGGCTTGGGAGATGGTTGAAAGAAAAGAGATTTTGGGAAAATGACAATAAGGGGTCAGAGAGATAGGACAGTGGGTAGGGTGCTTGCCCTGCACCTAAATAACCCAGGTTCAGTGCTCAGTAACTATAGCACAGTGGGTAGGGCGTTTGCCTTGCACTTGGTCGACCTGGGTTCGATTCCTCTGCTCCTCTCGGAGAGTCTGGCAAGCTACCGAGAGTATTTCACCTGCCTGGCAAAGCCTGGCAAGCTACCCGTGACGTATTTGATATGCCAAAAATAGTAACAACAAGTCTCACAATTTGTTGTGAGATGTTACTGGTGCCGGCTCAAGCAAATCGATGAACAATGGGAAGATAATGCTACAGTGCAGTGCAGTGCTCAGTACTGCATGTGGTCTGAGCACGGACAGGAGGAGCTCTTGGGCACCACCAGGCATGGCACAAAATTTAAAAAAAAATCATTTAATGTTATTTGCTTGTTCTCTTTTTTGGGGGTGGGGGTTTATTTTGTTTTGAGAAGAATAACACCTGGCAGTGCTCAGCGCTGACTCCTGACTCTGTGCTCAGGGCTCACTCCTGGTGGGACTTGGGGGATCATATGTGGTTCTGGGGATAGAACCTGGGTTGCCTGTGTGCAAGGTAAACGCCCTATTCCCTGCTTTGCTATTGCTTCAGCAATCTTGTGTGTGTGTGTGTGTGTGTGTGTGTGTGTGTGTGTGTGTGTTGTGGGTGGAGGCCCACACTCAGGTGTACTCGGGGCTTATCCTCCTGGCTCTGTACGCAGGATCACTCCTGGTGGCTTCAAGAGTCTCTGTGGAGTACAGGGGATGAAACCTGGGCTGGCTATATGCAAGGCAAGTGCTTTATCTACTATTCTAGTTCTCTACCTGTCCCCCGTTCTTTCTTTCCCCCCTGGATGGGAATGTCTTAACCACACTCAGTTATGCCAGGTTGCATGTTTATAACATGTTCTGTTTCCTGTCCTGAGATGTCTGCTGCTCATCTAGCATACAGTGTCCTCATCCCAAACTGCATAAGATCTCACAGGGGGTACTAGAGCGTGTGTGTGTGTGTGGGGTGTGTGGGGGAGGTGGGGGTGGTGTTTATCTGCCAAGTACTCATCAGGAGTCTTTCTAGAGGCAGAGGCTCACTCCTCCCCAGAAGTTTCTCTCAGATATGGGAGCCCCCGAGGAAAAATATTTGGAATCCAGGGCCTGCTTTGGCTCTGATGGGCTGGCTCATTCCTGCCAATATCTGAGACATGATAGAATAGTTCCTCCTTCAAACAAGGACTAAAAACAGCAGGCTCGGGCAGGCCTGCTGGCCACTACCAAAGCTGCGTGTGTGGCACTGCTGGACAGGCAGGAGAAAGAACCTCAAATAGAAAGAGGCAGATGGAAGCTGTAAGGAATCAACCGGTGCTGAGATAGAGAAGCATGGAGTGGAGACTGAAACCCCTGCTGTTACAAGAGGTGGAGGACAGAGGGTTTTTCTGGGTCTCAGAGGACCCCGTGGAAAGTCTGCTCTGAAATGGAGCAGCCATGTAGGGCCAAAGAGTTTGACAGCTGATGGATGGCATAGGTGGGAATCCTTTGAAGCCTAGTCTTGTGCAAGGGCTGGAGGACTTGAGAGAAGGTGCACAAGGAAAGCTGTAAGGAGCCAGCTAGTATAAGGTCTCAGTGGACACCGGCTCCTGCTGCCCAGGAGGTTGGCCAGGCAGAGGGTGGGCCTAAGTCCTAAGGGGAGAATCTCCCTGGGCCAAGGCAGTTGTCTGCGTGTGATTATGAGTGTGTTAGTAGCCACCAGGGCTGCTGGAGGACAGTTCACTGTGTAGTAAAGGGGATCTGGGTGGGCATCAATATCTGTGACACTGTTTAGCTCGGGGGAGCTCCTCATGCTCATGGGTGTGGAGAGGAAGTTGAGCAGACCAGATTGCAGCCAACAGCTTCCGAGTTGCTTCTCTCCATTTGCTCCTCCAAGACCTCTCTCTTTTTGGGGGGTGGGGAGCTTGGGCCACACTAGGCAGTGGTCAGGGCTTACTCCTGGCTCTGTGTTTAGGGGTCACTCCTGGTAGGCTTGGGGAACCGTATAGGGTCCTGGGGATTGAACCCAAGTTGGCCGCATGCAGGACAAATGTCTTGCCCCCTATACTCTCACTCCAGTCTCCACTTCTCATATTTCTTTTCCATCCTGCCCTGTACTCCAGGGGCCTTACCCTATGGTTGATATTGTCCCTCATTCACCCTGACTTTCCATGGTTGCTGGGTGGTTGCTGTATTGTTCAGGCAAGAGAATTCAGAGCGGTTCAGAAGAGGTGTGGGTCTGGCAACATTCTGCTTCCTTTAGGCCCGAGTTGGGCCAGGGCAGCCTTCCTGAGCCCAAGCTCCTGCGAAGTTCTCCTCTCTTTAACAGCCCTCTGATGCCTCTTGAGGGTCTCTTGCCCTTCCCATACTTTTGTGATTTGGTCTTGTTTAGTGATTCTTTTGAGCATTGAGTCGGTTCTGATCTCTTGAGCTGGTACATGTCGAAATTCATTTCATGCTCCCCGCATTGTGTTAAATTTAGATGCTGGGCCAGCAGGTCAGGGAAGAGGCCGAGAGATACTTAATTTCTAACAAGCTCCCGAAGGATACCTGTCTTGCTGGCCCAGGACCCACACTTAGAGTGAGTGAGGTCCTGGGCTTTCTGTTGGGTGTGAGGAGGAGGGAGGGGAGAGGAGGAAGGGGAAGGCTGTAGACCTGACTAAATTCCTGCTTCAGCAGGCAACAAGCTTAAACAGAGCTATCTTTTTGTTCTGTTCTTTTTTTTTGTGCCACACCTGGTGCTCAGGGCTTACTCCTGGCAGGCTCTGGGAATCATATGGGGTCCTGGGGATTGAACTTCGGTTGGCTGTGTGCTTTACCCACTGTACTATCTCTCTGGGTCCTTAAACAGCGATGCCAATCAAGATTACTGGAGAATCGGTTTTTGTTGTTTTGGGGCCATAGCTGGCAGTGCTCAGGGTTTACTCCTGGCTCTGAGCTCTGGGATCACTACTGGTAGGGCTCAGGGGACTGTATGGGGTGCTCGGGATCAAACCCGGATTTGCCATGTCTAAGACAAGACAAGTACCCTTGTCGCTGTATTATTGCTCTGGCCCCAGGAGAATCATTTTCTAAAAAAAAAAAAAAAAAAAAAAAAAAAATGACATTATGCAACTGTTGGAGGAAAGAATTATTTATTTTAAATATTTCAGAAGCTTTGTGTTAATGGGTGCTCTCTCCTGCCAGTTTTCATAAGCCTCAGCACATGCGTCCCAACAATTTAGTTTTACTTACATACAGCATTGCATTGTTACTTTTCTGCACAGATGTTTAGATCCTGTGACATTAATTTAGATGACATCAAACCAATAAAAACTTAAATGTATTGGGTTTATTTTGCAGTTCATTTTTACAAAATATAATTTTTACATGTATTAATAAAAGGTAAAGGTAAAGGCCCTCCCGTTGATCGTCGATTTGCTCGAGCGGGCCCAGTAACGTCTCCATTGGAGACTTTGTTGTTACTGTGTCTGGCATATTGAATACTCTCGGTAGCTTGCCGGGCTCTCCGAGAGGGGCGGAGAAATCGAACTCGGGTCGGCCATGTTGGCCGCTTGTAAGGCGAACACCCTACCCGCTGTGCTATCGCTCCAGCCCATGTATTAATATATTGGTAAAATTTATTAATACATTTGTATTAATATTACTTATTTTTGCCTTGGCATTAAGTCAGTGTTCTTGGGTTATTACAATAGTTGAACAGTGAACAACATGATCCCGGTGGTTGACATGGAGATTATCTTATATAGTTAAAAACAGAAAAGTGATCTTGTAAAAGATTAGGAAAGAACCTAAATGTATAAATACATAAAATCTCTGGCTTTTATTCTGTTGTGTTTCGCTTTGGCTACATGCAGACAGCATCTCATTCCTATTGTTCTATTGATTGGATGCACAGCTATTCCACTTGTTACCTTCGGGTCTTCATTTGACCTAGGTCTAGGCACTAGGTCTTTCTGATGCTGTACCACCTTTACGGCCCATCAGCCTATTCCTTTCCCAAGGATCGAATCAAAAAAGAGGGGACAGAGTAGAAAGTATCTTATAAAATTTTTCTTCCTCGGGAAAACACCACCGATAAAGAGTTCCACTGTGAGAAAGAGCAGGACCTCTCTCGGGCCACATAACAATGCTTGAGACTCTGGTAAGGGCTGTATTGCCTTCACTTTTCACCACTGAAAACAACTGTCTAAGAAGATGCCTTCTACCAGAAAAACAGATTGCGTTTCTGCACCAATAAGGGGAGACCACTGGTGAGGGATGTGAGGGCTGCAGAGCTCTGGTTACATCTGATTCTATGCAGGTCACAGAAGTTCCTTGGTCTCTGTGCCTCAGACTCAGACTTAAGTGTCTCAGAATAACCTGGTTGTCCCCAACTCATTTCTGTTTCCTAAGACTGGGATGGCACTTGATCCCTTACATGACTAGTGAGTCCCCTGGTTGTATGGGTGCTGCAGGTCTCAGGACTACCATGCTTGGAGGTCCATTGTCATAACTGATACTAGGGACTGTGAATGGGGCATGCCCGCCAGCCAGGATGTATTCTCCCCGGATTCATTCTGTGCTCATGGAGTCCCAACTTCCACCACAAAGTGAAGCTTTGGTGGGCCTAGATCGTCTCCTATTCTTTGATGATTCCTCTACTTCTTTATTATGTAGCTACCCATTGATAAACTTATCCTGGGATCTCTGACATAGAGCAAGAATACAAAGACATTTCTAGGCTAGCACTAGTCAAGGACAACTAGGCACCGCTAGAGATACGAGACAGTGCTTCCAGGCACAAAGGTGACTTTGTCATTTAGAAAGGATGGACTGTCTACAGAAGGGAGGCAAGCGAGGTCAGTATGTAGGAAGCCTCTCTTCTTCCCAGTGTGCGCCCCACCCTCCCCACCCCCCATTAAAATATCCATCTTACATGGACTCTAATCTCAATTGGATAAAAACCCCCAAAGCATCTAGATGATGTCCTGGTTCTTGGGGCTCCTCTGTCCTCAGCAACATCTCAACCCTAAGAGGAAATAACCCATTATTTAATTAATTTATTTATTTAGGCTTCTTGGGTCAAACCCAGCAATATTCAGGAGTTACTCCTGGCTTGGCACTCAGGAATCACTCCTGGTGGTGCTCGGGGGACCATATGGGATGCCAGGGAATGAACCCGGTTGGCCGCATGCAAGGCAAACGCCCTCCCCACTGTCCTATCGCTCCGGCCCCTAGCCCATTATTCTTGTATTAGCACATTTCCCAACATCCTAACAAAACACTGCTCTTGGTGGCTCCATTTCGCCCATCTTTTTGAAATATTCAGGTCCCAGAGTAAGTTATTTCTTTTAAAAGAAGAAGAAGGAGAGAAGTAGAGAGTACAATGAAGCAAGAGGTGAGTTCTGACCTCCTGTTGGCACGAGGGCCCAAGCATGGGTCTTGGATTAGTGCAATTCCTCCTTGGGCAGACAGTGGAGGAGACAGTGATGGGTGTGAGGGGGCACACAGGACTTCTTGCCCTGCCAGGTGCCTCCAGAAACACTTCTCAGCCTCTGAAACAGAGACTCAAGAAAGGATACAGAGGCGCCCTTTTGGCAGGCACCCTGCTGGTGGTGTGGATGCTGAGTGTTTATCTGTGGGAACTACGCGCCACCTCTTCCTCCCCAGAGGCTGTGGCCTTGCTCCCTCAGGGGGCAGCTTAGACCTTCTCCATCTCGATCTGCTGGTGGTAGTGCCGAGCCTGCCGCTGGCCCACGTTCAGCTTGTACACCGAGCTCTTGTGCTGGCATCTGCGGTAGCCCCACACGGCCCCCACCCCTGCCAGGAGCAGCAGCAGACACAGGACGGTGACAACGGTGGCGATGACGGGGCCTCGGCTGAGGTTGGGACACTCCTCCCCAAAGCAGGGCTTCAGGGTCGGGAGAAGCTCCTCACCTGCCTGTGGGCCTGGGCCTTCCTGTTCCAGGAAGTCCTCGGAGAGCAGGTAGGGGAAGCTGTCCTGGGCCTCCGGGGATGTGCTCTCCACGGGCATCTGGGTGGCCACCACGAGGGTGGAGGGAACGTGGCGAGGCATCTGCTGGACGACGGTGCCTGTGTCCAGGGCGGAGGCGGTGAGTTCAGAGGCAAGGGTGGGTGCGGAAGACTTCTCGGTGGTCAAGCTCCAAGGGAGAGTTGACTGCTTCAAGTCACCGTCCCCCCTGCCAGGGCCTGTGGTGTCAGACATGTTTACAGGAGTGAGGGCCAAAGCTTCTAAGTCGAATATTTGGGATGGAAGAAGTGAATGACGGGTCGTGTCCACACCTGGCGTGAGGGTGGAACTCTGGGGCTTCTTGACTCCCACGAGAATGGGCTGGGTGAGAGTAACGAGGACACTTTCCTCCAGCCCTACTGACCCATCCCCCTTGTCCCCGTCTTCTTCCTCCTCTTCCTCAGCTCCTGTCTTCCTCCACGCACTGTCCGTCACAGGGTAGCCATCTAACCAGGACTCGTCACTGCTGCTCACCATCGAGTCCCCAGCCCTGCTGTCATTCCTCCCCGCAAATGTCCCTGAGAGAGTGACAGAGCTGTTTGAGGCCACCTCGGCCTCCAGCTCACTGGTGGCCAGTGTGAGGCCACTGTGGTTGTCTCCAGCAGGCAAGAGCTTTTTGGTGTCATCATTCACCCCCTTTTCCAACTCGGGCTTGTGGAAGGTCTCGGCAGGAAACCAGAACAAGTACTTCTGGTTTGGTTGGGGCCCTGGCAGGGCTGTGGGGACATTGCTCCCAGCTCTGGGCCAGCCCATTGTGGGTACAAAGGTCGAATCCCGGGCCCTGTTTTCTCTCCCTGCAGCGGTGGAGACCAGGTGGTCTCGTTTGGAGGCCTCCTCAGATGCCTCTGCCTGACTCCTGTCCTCTTCCTCCTCTGTCCGGGAATCCTCCATGAGTTCTCTGAACGACACGGATCTATCATCAGGGAAATTTTCTTCATAGTCAATGTGTGCCTCAGCCTCATCTGGAAGGAAAGAGGAGAAGACATCAGAATAAGCAGAACACAAGAAAGGAAAAGGAGGGGCCACAGAGATAGTACAATGATTAGAGCACTTGCCTTTTATCCTGCCAAACCTGGTCTGAATCCACAGCACCACATATGGTCACCTGAGCACTGCCAAGGGTCTCTCTTGAGCACTGAACCAGGAAAAGCCCCTGAGCATAGTTAGGTGTGGCCCACACCCTCCCTTTCCACCCACAAAAAAGAAGAGAAAGGGAAATGAAAAGGAGATGGGAATAGATGAAATAAAACTGTCATTTACAGATGAAATGTTTTGTGTATCTCAGACAAACCCAAAGGACACATACAATTACAGTTAACCTGCTAGTTTATCATGGATATGGGGTCCAAAGTCAATAGGAAATATCTTTTATATTTCTATATACCAGCAACAAACAGTTCACAGTTGAAAGCTTGCCACAAGTTGGGGGGAGAGGACAGTTAGGATAAAATAGGGATCACTATGACAACAATAGGAGGGAATGATCACTCTGGGAAATCAATCAATTTCAATGATTGCTGAAAGTATGTAAAGGGATATACTTGATAACTTTCAGTACCTGTATTGTAAACCATATGCCCAAAGAGAGAGAGAGAGAGAGAGAGAGAGAGAGAGAGAGAGAGAGAGAGAGATAAAGAGACAGAAAGAGAGAAAGAGAGAGAAAGAGAAAGAGACAAAGTGCCTACTGTAGAGGCAGTCTGGGGGTAGGTGGAGGCAGGGAAATGGGATATTGGTGGTGAGAAATGTACAGTGGTGGATGTTGGAACATGGTATGACTGAAACCCAATCATGAACAACTTTGTAACTGTATCGCATGGTGATTTAATTAAAAAAATAAATAAAGAAAATACAAGTGCGGAGTTGAAGGTAAACTCCAAAGGACTAATACCCAGTATTTATTTATGAAGAACTCCTACCAATCAAAAATAAATAGGCAGAGAAGCCATTGAAAAGCTGGCAAGATACTTGAGTCAGCACATCACCAAAAAGATATCTAAATAGTCATCAAACATGCATAAAGATGCTCAAATTCATTAGTGCGAGAGAAATGCTAATTACAGCCATATTACGATACCATCACATAGCACCAGAATGGCTAAAATTAAACAGATTGACATCTAGTGTTGACAAGCTTGTGCATGTGTGGTGCTGTTGTGGGGAGTGTGACTTGGAGCAGGCACGGTGAAAAGCTGTCTGGGCACTGCTACTAAAATGGAACATATGCTCTATTCCTAAATATATACTCCACGGTTATGTGTGCGTATGGGTACCAAAAGGCAGGCAGGAAAATGTTCAGAAGAACTCCACACTGGAGGCAGCTCTAATGTTCATTAACTGCAGAACTCACACTTACATCATAGTCTATTTGTACAATGAAAATCTGCACATCAATGAAAATGAACCAACCATCGCTTCCCACAATGACGGGGATGCATCCCACAGTTAAGCCAAAGAAGCCAGGCACAAAAGAGCACGTTCTGTGTGAGTCTATCTAAAAAAAATTTTTTTTAAAGTAGAAATTCCACACAATGTAGTCGTCCCATTTCTGGGTATTTACCCAGAAAATACAAAAATACAAATTGGCAGGGATTTGTGGTAATTGCAGCATTTATCTACCATAGCCAACAATGGGGAACAACCTAAATGCCCACTGACTGATGGACATCTATGCACATATTAGAATACTGCTCAGCTATAAAAACAAACAAACAAACAAACAAACAAACAAATCCTGGGCTGGGAGATAGTTCAGTGGGCTACAGCACATGCTTTGCATGCATAAACTCCAGGTTCTGTCCCTCGCACCATATGGTCCCCTAAGCATTTCCATGAGTGGTCCCTAGCTCTGCAGTTGGAATAGCTTCCTGAGCACCACTGGATATAGCCCTCAAACGGATAAAAAAAATAACATGGATGGGCCTAGAGGGCATTATGCTGTGATTTAAGCCAGATGGAGGAAGACAAACACTGTATGTTTGTACTATATTCCGCTAAAGAAATAAAACAAAAATAAATTTAACCAACACCTCCCCCCCAACCAAAACCAAAAATAAAAAGACACTTCATTTTGCAACTTGGAAAATACAAATGCAAAGAGTTCTAGGATTAAGGTCTGAATGGAATGTTGGGGTATCCCATGGTGTATTCC
Source organism: Sorex fumeus (assembly GCF_029834395.1). Taxonomy (NCBI): domain Eukaryota; kingdom Metazoa; phylum Chordata; class Mammalia; order Eulipotyphla; family Soricidae; genus Sorex; species Sorex fumeus. Next base: position 36,143,794 of record NW_026606129.1, read on the forward strand.
TGGACATTTGGCTTCTTTCTAGTGGTCTTTGAAGAATAAGATTCCGTAGCTTGATGACTGAGTGGCTCAGAATTATAAATAAAATTAAAAATCCTTCTGATCTGCTATTAAACCTTCAGTCAAAAATGAAAAGCAGCGGGTGAAGAGCAAACATTGCTAATAAATGTCAATAGCATGTAGGCCGTATGCTTAGCAAACGCCAGTCAGTAAACCTTTCCCTCCACGGCGTCCAGAGATTCTCAGGCAGAAAGCGCAACAGATGGTTGGATCATTCTTCTGGGCTCACAGAAGTCAGATACAAGCATTGAGCATGGAGCAGGCTTCCTCTTGCACTCTCCCTGCTCTCTCAGACCACCTCTTGCCTTGTCCCACACTCATCCAGGTACAGCACCCATTTACTCCCTCAACAAACTTCCCTGAGAACTGTTTTGTCATTACTTGGGCTGGGCTTCAGGTCTCCAACAGGACAATCAGTTTTTGCTTTCACGGAGCATGTGAAACAGGACCCCCTGGTCTTGAGATAGATCAGGTTGAATTGCAAAGTCTGTTCACAGCTATTTTGCTGGATAAACATCAGGCTTGAGGCTGGAGAGAGCTCTAAAGGCCAGAGCTCTGCATGCTGCAGCCCCTGTTATGCCCCCCATTGTATGATCTCCCCGCACTGTTGAATGTGGCTTTCTCTACTGAAAATAAAATTAGTTTTTGCATTTAAGTACCATCTTTTCTTTCTTTCTTTCTTTCTTTCTTTCTTTCTTTCTTTCTTTCTTTCAGATTTATTTTATTTATCTATTTATTTAGGCATTTTGGGCCATACCTGGAGATGCTCAGGGGTTACTCCTGGCTCTCCACTCAGAAATTACTCCTAGCCATGCTCAGAGGACCAGATGGGACGCCAGGAATCAAACCCTGGATGACTGCAGGCAAGGTGAACATCCTACCCACTGTACTATCACTCTGGCCCTAAGTACCATCTCTTTTTTAATATACAACAAGAGGAAACGAAAGACCACTATGACAAAATTTTTCTCAAATTTACCCAGAATAGATACATTATACTGAGCCCTGCTGGAGTTGGTAGGCAACTCTGTCCTTCAGAAAATGTGCTCGGATGTCTGACTATGGGAGGTGACACAGATACTCACAATGCTCTACTCTGCTGCACCAAGTCCCTTTGTGACTGGATAGCTTTGCCTTTCACGAAGTGATATGACATTGCCTGTCTCTTGCATCTGAACAGGCCTTGTCACTGAAATAAAGGAAAGGCCTTTCCTGCTTCCACTTTCTCTCTTGGAACTCAGCCACCTGGTCACCAGAACTGGGACAGCTGCTGAAGGCTGACAGATCACGTGGGAGAGAGGGGCAATGTGTTCACAGAGGCCATCCTCATCCAGCTAGCTCTCACTGACCCTGATACTGACTTTCTCACCTGTGTGAGCTCAGCCCAGACTCGTAGAAAAATTTAGCTGAGCCAAGAACAAACAGATGACACAAGAGAAAATCACTGTCACTGTTCTCCCATTGTTCATCAATTTTGCTCGAGCGGGGCCAGGTAACATTGTGAGACTTGTTACTGTGTTTGGCATATTGAATACGTCACGGGTAGCTTGCCAGGCTTTGTCGTGTGGGCGAGATACTTTTGGTAGCTTGCCAGGTTCTCCAAGAGGAGCGGAGGAATCGAACTTGGTTTGGCCATGTTGGCTGCATGCAAGCCAAAACCCTACCCGCCTTGCTATCAATCCACCCCACAAGAGAAAAATGGAGCTAAATAAATGATTGCTGTATTAAGCCATCAAACTTTGTGGGGAGTGGCATACTAGGCAGAAAATAAAAACAAAACAAAACAAAAAATCCCACAAAAACAAAAACCAACCCAATAAATCCATGAAACCAAAATGAACTCATGTACTAGCCATGAGCTACTGGATGACAGGAACCAAGGTATCTATCTCACCCCTAGAGTGTCATGATGTCCAAACTGCTGTGGACATTTTTTAAAACAGGGTTTTTGTTTGTTTGTTTTGCTTTTTGGGTCACATCCGGAGATGCTTAGGAGTTACTCTTGGCAAAGCTCAGGAGGACCGTATGGAACGCCAAGGATAGATCCTGCGTCTGCTGCATGCAAGCCAAATGTCCTACCTGATGTACTATTGCTCTGGGCCCCTCAAAGTAGGGCTCTGATTGGTTTGATTTTTGGAGTCTCCCAAGTCATACTCAGGAGACCCCTGGGGACTCCTGGTAATTCTCAGCTAGGTGTGACTATGGTTCAATGCTCAGCCCAGGGATGCGGTTCTGCTCAGACCCTGAGGGGCCCGGAATTACCTGGGCCACCTTACAGGGCTCAGGGGACTTATGTGGTGCTGGGGATGAAGCTGGGGGTGTCTGTATGCAAGGCACATGCTTTACTCCCTCGCTGGCTCCCTCCAAGGTACTTTTGAATGATGGTGCAGGAATACACAGTACTGGGAGAAACCTATAATCATTCAGTTTCTTCATCTCACTGCAGAGCCACTCAGAACTAAGATTGATTTGGGAGCACAGTGCTCCAAAATCATGGTTTTCAGTCTTCTTAGGCCCTGGAGCAGCACCGGCTTACTGACAGGCTGGTGGCTGAAAATCCACTGCTTCAAAGCACAAATGTCGGGGCAGAGGTGGGACTGGCGGGGGCGGGGGGGACAGGGGTGGAATGGCTCAGCCATAGAACACGGCCCTCATTTGCCTGAGGCCTTCCCAGTACACAAACAAAACAAAAAATTAAAAATGGACAATGAATTCTCTTCTGAGTTATGGAATGAATTACTCTAACCATCCTCTCCTCTCACACCCCGTGCATCCTCTGAAATCAGGTCATAGTTGATCCCCTCATTGCATACAAAGCTGCCCCCCCCCCCCCCCGGCACACTCTCACACATCGGGGAGCAAATTCAGCTCCAGCCCGGCCCCTAAGAATATTCTTCTCTTCCCCATCTCCTGCTCCCATCAGCTTGAAAGGGCACCCGGGTAGAACTCCCCCCAGCTGCTGGCATATTTGTCATAATCAAGCAGAGAAGAGATCCTTCACCGTCAAAATTGAGGGGGGTGGGAGGGATACTGGGATTAGTGGTGGTGGAGAATGGGCACCGGTGGAGGGATGGGTATTCGATCATTGTACAACTGAAACCCAAGCACAAAAATTTGTAAGTCTACAACTGTACCTCGTGGTGTTTTACTAATAAAAAAAAAATTGAGTCCTGATGCAGAGGTTCCACTCCCATCTTGCCCTCATTCTGCCACAACCAGTTTAATATGCAAAAAATGTACTATGCAAAAAAACAAACAAAACCAGTTGCATTCTATGTTATCACGGAGACAAAGGATTATTTTTGCAAAACAGGATCCATTTGTCATCTGTCCCCCAGTCTTGGTGCTGTGGAGGCTAGAGAGCACAGTCCCTCTCACGGACAGGAGAGGCCTGAAGCAGGTGTCTCCACACTTGAAGGAGCAATCTGTTGGCTGGACATATCCTTCGCCATCCATTATGTCATTGTGTGTGGGCTTTTTGTTTGTTTGTTTGTGAGCCATGCCCAGCAGTGTTTGGGGGCTAGTCCTGGTTTTGTGCTCAGGGGTTACACCTAGCAGTGCTCAGGGGACTGTGTGGTACCCAGGACGGAACTGGCAAAACCTGTGCTCCAGCAATTTTGTTCTCTCTGTCCCTTGTTTTTTTTTTAAATTATTATTATTTTCTCTGTTATTATGGTGTGTTTCTGGGATCAAACCCAGTGTCTCATGCACACAAGGTGAATGCTCTACTCCCAGCCCAGAATATGAATTTTTGCGGGGAGGTTTTAGGTCATACTCAAAAGACTGGCCATACTCAGGGCTTACTCCTGACTCTGCATTCAGTGATCACTCCTAGTGGGGGTCAAGAGAACCCTATGGGGTGCCAGGGATTGTACCCAAGTTGGCTATCTGAATGAGATACAATGAATGATTGTATCCAGTCTGAATAAGAACTTTTTATTTTTATTTATTTATTTTGCTTTTTGGGTCACACCCAATGATGCTCAGGGGTTACTCCTGGCTCTGCACTCAGGAATTACTCCTGGTAGTGCTTGGGGACCATATGGGATGCCGGGGATTGAACCCAGGTCAGCCACGTGCAAGGCAAACACCCTAACCACTATGTTATTGCTCCAGCCCCTGAATGAGAACTTTTTAAATTAGAAAAACGGTTTTGCTGATAGCATTCACACAGAAAAGGGTCCAATATATTTTAACAAATTTCAAAAACTACCAATTGTCAACACTGAAGATTCTGGAGCAAAGCAAAGAAGGGCAACATGGCTAAACTCCTAAAGCCAACCAGACACTCCAAAGTCTTTACTGAGGGCTGGGGCTGGGATATGGCTCAAGTGGTAGATCACAAGCTAGACCTTGAGTTTGATCCCTATCACTTTAGCTCCCCCTCTGCTTGCCTACCCCCAGTAGTGCCAACTATGGTCCCTATTTTAAAAAAACAAGCAATATTGGAGAATCAATAATTCCTGGAGAGAAGTGAAGTAGGTGGAGAGAAACAAACTAGCAAATACCAGGTTGATTCTTCTTGAAAAAATTCTAAATGCCAGGACTCAGATGGTGAAATAAATCTTGACGCACTGTCAATTCTGAAGAGAAAATAGGGCCGAGGATTTTTCCAACCAACAGGGAGTAGACGTTCATACCTCTGGAGCATCCAGCTACCTGTCCATCTGGGTGGGAGGAGATGCATGGAAAGGCAGAGATCCAGGCTGAGAAGAAACAACTGTGGCAGGAACAGAAAGAAATCTTTCCACTGCTTCTCAAGAAGCTTCATAAGAGGTCTGAGTACAATGGGTAGGGCCCTTGCTTTTGCGTGTGACCAACCAGGGTTCAATCCCCAGCACTCCTTTGATCCCCTGAGCCTTGCCAGGGGTGACTCCTGAGTGCAGAACCAGGAGTCACCCCTAAGCATTGATAGTTTGGCCCCCAAAGTAAAAACAAACAAGAAAGAAAGCTTCATGAGAAAGGAGAGCCAGAAAATAAAACCCTGAAGAAAGGGAGCTCAATTAGGATGACACGAAAATGGGAATTTCTTAGCTTTAAGGAATCAAATGCGGACAGAAGTAACCTCATGTTTGAACTAAACAAAAAAAAAATAAAAACCAAATTAATCAGAAACCACAAGGAACAGGTCTGGCCAGGGAGTGGAGGAAGCTGAGGGGAAGACAGGAAGACGCCTATTCCAGTTACTGTGAATCTCCAGCAGAATAAATTCATGGCAAAGGATGCGCTGGCACCACACATAAAAGCTGCACAAAACCAAAGGCAGGAAGGTGTAAATGCAGCCAGGACAGCAAACTCAACTTTCAAAATAGCTGCAGTAAGCTTGAGAGGCCACTTGTCAAAAGAAAAAGTGACTCCCAGTTGTTAAAAAGACAAAGGGGTCCCACCCTGAGTGCTTCCTGTGAAAAGTTTCTCCCTGAGTGCTCAGAACAGCAGTGAGGAAAGAATAAGGTAAAGAGGTAGACAAGGGGCCCCTTTGGGTGCCTGCACAGACACACACAGACCAGGATTCAAAACATTCAACAAGAGCCAGCCCCGCTGGGAGGAGGAAATAGAATAGAATTTAAGAAGGTATATGAATTGTCTACCAAATAATAAAGGTAATCTTTTTTCTTTCTTTTTTTGGGTCACACCTGGTGATGCACAGGAGTTACTCCTGGCTCTGCACTCAGGAATTACTCCTGGCAGTGCTCAGGGGACCATAAGGGATGCTGGGAATTGAACCCGAGTTTGTCGTGTGCAAGGCAAACGCCCTACCCGCTGTGCTATTGCTCCAGCCCTGGTAAAGGTAGTCTTTGATAAAGTGCTTGTGCAGATATCCAGTGACCAATGAGAAGGTGCTCAGTAGCCCACTCAAGAGTCAACGCTGGTTAGCAGTGACAGAGCCATAAGAAGTATGGCGGAAAAAAATTAAAAAAAAAAAAAAGTATGGCAAGCGAGCCTGGCTTCTTCATGAGAAACAGTCAAGCTTATTCTTGAGCTTCCACCAAAACTTCAATCCTGCTGCTCAGATGGAGACACCACGCAGCTCTTGGCCTGCTGAGGCCTTGTTTCCAGTACCCCCCCCCCCCCCACCCCTGCTGGCCTGCGCTTGTGCTCTCCCTAATCACCCAGGGATCCTTTTAACCCTCTCCATCCCGGTGAACCCCTGAAACTTATGCTAACATAAGGGGGAGTGGGAAACCTCTGATTTAGATCAGCTAATCCAGGAAGTGTCCAGTTCATGGTTTTCTTGACAAAAATCCGGCCACTCCCATCCCCACCCCAGCTATTTATATGTAATGGTGACTTTTGGCAAACAGAGATGTGCAGACAGAGAGAAGGCAGGCGTCACGGGCTGAGGTCTGCCATCATGGTGGGGCTTGGACAGGAGCCGGCGCACACAAGGCTAGGGTCCAGAACCCCAGGGCTCTCTCAAAGCTCCAGGCTCCATCTCTATTTCATATTGCTGCCTTTCGGGAAGCCCACATACCTTCTTATTTTCCCCTCTGGTCTTGGCCACACTGTCTTTAAAAATAGCAATTTTAAAAAAGACACCCAGACAAGCCAGAAATAACCAGTGGTTCAATGACCCTCTGAACAAATATGGCCATATTGACAGGGAAATTCTAAATGTGGTTTTTAGTCTCATGCTTTTTTTCCCTTCATTCCCCCCTCCCCCCGCCGCTCCCCCCCTCCTCCCCACTCTGCCCCCCTCAGAAGGAAGTTAAGTTCAAAAGTTAGAGAAGAACAGAACTGGAAATTAATTTAAGAAAAATAAAAGGCTTTAGAGAGGAGGAAAAAAAATGAAGGAGCTTGCTGAGGGCTTGCATGGGGGACCTGTGCCCCAGTGTCCTGCATTGGGGAACCCCTAAGTGAGTGACCCCTGAAGAAGTACACAGGTGTGAGAATGGTGTTGAGGTGGATTTTCACATCCTGCCTGACTCCCCTCTGGCTCCATGACATGAGCAGACTGTTCTCTTCCTCACTTCTCCCAGGGGCAAACAGGAGCTGGCCACTTCTCTGAGGCTTGTGATGAGAGCGTGAAACTCTCAGGAGGGGCGTGAGGGCTCCACGGCACAGGGGACAGAGGCATTTTGGGTGAGTGTGGCTTTTGGCACCATGATCCAGACGGCTCTTGGAGCCACATGCTGGAGTGTCCCAGTCTTCTGCAGCCTGGATCTCTGTCCAGTCCTGGGGCCACGTGCACAGCAGCCTCCGGAAGCATGGCCGCCGTTCTCCAGAATCTGAGACGCCCGCTGGCCAATGCTGACTACTCGCCTGGGACCAGGCGGGCTATGCCAGATTGCCTTTCATGATTTGCCGCAGGACCCAGAGCCAGGACCACTCCCATAAGGGAGCAGGCACACAAGCCTGTAGATGCCTTACGACGGGGTGCGAGGTTCCTTAGTGAGTTCCTTTCCTTGAAGGGGAAATAAATGAGCCTTTATTCAGCCCTGACCCTGTCACAGGTACCCTTTGAAGCGATGTACCTTCAAAAAGCCCAGGTGGGGGACAATGGATAGTATAGAGGGTAGGGTGTTTGCCTTGTCTACCTGGGGTTCAATTCCAGACATCCCATATGCTCCCCCACCCCCACCCCCACCCTACCTGGGATGGTCAGGAATAATTCCTGAATGCAGAGCTAGGAGCAACCCCTGAGCACTGCCAGGTGTGACCTAGAAAGCAAACAAAACAAAACAAAAAGAAAACAAAACAAAAACCACCAACAACAAACAAACCAATGCCAAACCAAAAAGCCCAGGTGGGCTGACGCAGATGATCAGCTTCCCTTTCATTTCACATGAGTAACTTCTCAGTTTTCCCTTCTCTTCAGTCTTTCTCCTTGTCATTGCAATAAACTCAAGTACTTGCTACCTTAAACAACAAAAATAAGCAGGCAAACAAAATGTTCAACCCCTCAACCATTCTGATCTCCTGACCCTTGGCCTCTTGCTTCCTCCTCTTCAGGATCAGCAGAACCTCCAGAATGAGGGTCTATTGTGGCCCTCTTCTTCACTCCTCTGCATTCTGGAACACCTTGATGTAGGACTCAGGAGCGGCTCACTCCCCAAAGATATGTGGAAAGTACAAGACCTCCAGAACCTTCTTACACTGTGACACTCTTTAGCCTTCCCTGGTTTGGTTTCTGCAGCCACCAGGTTCCCTGAGCATTCCATTTGGAAACACCTTCTTCCTTTAGAGTTTCACCTTGCTTCCCCTTCTAATCACATCTAAAACCCCAGAGCCTGTCTCTGGTGTTAGAAGGAAGCATCTGGTTTACTAGAGGGTCCTCTAGTGAGGGCTGGGCAGTTTGCTCGACATACACAGCACCGAGGCCCTGATGAATGCAGGGGTATGGAAGAAGGAAAATAAGTGGTCAGTAGGCTGGTACAAGGAAGACTTGTCATCCAACCCACACAGCCCAACTTCAAAACCTGTGTTTGGCCCGTTCTCCTAAGATGGTTCTTCTTCGCGATGAGGCAATTCTCTAATCAGAGAAAGCTGAAGCACCTTGGATAAAAGAATGTGCAAAAGGTAGTGAAATTCCTGGGGAAGTTATTCTTGTAACACACCCACACACACACCCACACACACATCCACACACACACACACACACACACACACACACACACACACACACACTTCTAATGGCACAGGTACTCTGAGTGTTAAATCTCGAGAGTTAAAAATAAATAAATAAATAAAAAACCAACTGTGGCTGTTTGTGTCCCCAGCCAAGTGTCGATGCCCAAATTCCTACCCAGCAGCTGAGAGCTTGGACAGCCTCTGCCTTGCAGTGAGAAAATAAACACCATTTCAGACACACAAACCCTGCATTTAGTCCCCATTCTGCCAGGGCCAGTAAACAGTGCCCTTGGCTGAGGGGTGTGACTTCAGGAGGCAAGTCAGCTCCTAACCTCCTCCTGGAGACCCTGGGTCCTTTAGGAAGTGACAACAGGCAACAAACAGGAAGCTGGAGGCTTAGGCCTGATTTCGGCAACAGGTGAAAGACCAGAATTGGCAAAACATTCCTGCCTGCCACAAGGCAGCCACAACAGAGGAAAGTTGAGGAAAATGCAATTGAAGGATTCAGGTTGCTCCCAGAACTTGTCCCAGCTTATAGCTCTCTGTTATGGGTATGCAGCAAAGCGTACATACAGATACATCATGAGAAAGGGTTTTTAGAAGCTTTTGTGACCTTTTGGCAGGACATTTTGTCTATTTAATTTAACAAAATATTGTTTTCGTTTGTAGAATCTTTGTTTATTTTATTTTTGTATGGATTCATTTTTACTAAAGTGTGTCAGTCACTAGGCAGAATATTTTTAATGGTTGGCAGAGAATTTGGGAAGTAGTGAAATAAACAAATTTTTTTTTTTTTTTTGCTTTTTGAGTCACACCTGACGATGCACAGGGGTTACTCCTGGCTCTGCACTCAGGAATTATTCCTGGAGATGCTCAGGGGACCACATGGGATGCTGGGAATTGAACCCCGGGTCGGCTGCGTGCAAGGCAAATGCCCTACCCATTGTGCTATCTCTCTAGCCCCTCAGGTTGCTTTAGAAAAAAAAATTTGGGGGCTGGAGCGATAGCACAGCAGGTAGGGCATTTGCTTAGCACGTGGCTGACATGGGTTCGATTCCCAGCATCCCATATGGTCCCCTGAGCACTGCCAGGAGTAATTCCTGAGTGCAGAGCCAGGAGTAACCCCTGTGCATCACCAGGTGTGACCCAAAAAGCAAAGAAGAAAAAAAAAAGCAACCTGATCATTCGTCAAAGGACACTTAAGAGGGGAAAAAAAAGCCATAGGATATTAAAAAAATTTTTTGCAGGTCTGAGAGATAGTATAGGGGGATAAGGTTTATGCCATGCGCGTGGCCAGTTTCAATTCAAGCACCACATGTTCCCCTGGTACAGGCCTAGAGGCCCCCCAGCATGGCCAGGTGTGGCCTGGATGCCCTGAGCTCTGCTGGGTGGGGTTGGGGGGCGGGCTGGCACCACAGAGCTTGACCATGTCCTCAGCTCTTCACATCAAGTCACACTCCTAATTGGGCATAAGTCACGGGAAGGGCCCCCCAGGCCTCCTGAGCACAGCGTGGGTCACCCTAAATTTTTTTTTTCAACACGTGAATTAAGAAAGTTGTATATGAGGATCGGCCGCATGCAAGGCAAATGCCCTGCCCACTGTGCTATCGCTCCAGCCGATTCCTCTGCCCCTCTCTGAAAGCCCGGCAAGCTACCGAGAGTATCTAGCCCTCATGGCAAAGCCTGGCAAGCTCCTCATGATGTATTTGATATGCCAAAAACAGTAACAGTTAAGTCTCACAATTTGTTGTGAGACGTTACTGGTGCTCGCTCAAGCAAATTGATGAACAACGGGAGGACAGTGCTACAGTGCTACAGTATGTAAGGATGGGAGCGACAGGACAGCAGGTCAGCTGCTTGCCTTGTATGTAGGCGGCCTAGGGGCTATCCTCTGCCCCCCCTTATTGCCTTCCAAGTCCTTCTAGGACTGATCCCTAGGTGCAGAGTCAGGAATGATTCCTAAACACAGCCAGGGTGTGACCCCCCCAAACAAACAAAACCAAAAAGGAAAGTTTTTCTAAGAAAGAAATCCTAGCTTATGAAAGTGACAAAAATCAAGTTGATTAGAAAAAGGAGTCAACACTTCAGCAGATGTGTTATTGAGGAGAAATCAGGGTTTTTATATCTCATTTTCCTTATCGACATTTTCCTTATCTACATATATATCATTTTCTTTATCTACTTGAGTTTTGTTTGTTTTTTTGGGTTTGTTTGTTTTTTTGTTTTGTTTCTTTTTGGGTCACACCTGACGATGCACAGGGGTTACTTCTGGCTCATGCACTCAGGAATTACCCCTGGAGGTGCTCGGGAGACCATAAGGGATGCAGGGAATCGAAACCCGGTTGGCCGCGTGCAAGGCCCTACCCGCTGTGCTATCAATTCAGCCCCTCAGAATGTCACAATCTGTAGTAGCTGAGGAGGCTGTGTCAGCCCTGTCCCACATTTCTGGGACAGAGGGAACTGTCCAGAGATGCCTCAGTGCTCCCGCAGTGCCACCAATGCAGAACCTCCCACCCCCATGCTCCAAATGAGAGATTTGTTCTACAGTTACCACAGACAAGCGACCAACAGGTAGGGCAGAGCTGCATTGTACGGGCACCAGCTGGCAACAAGTCATTGTCCATTCCAGGTGGAAGAAATAAAGGGTGGAATGTTCACATGGTAGATGGTATCCAAGCAGGGAAGTCAGCACATCACAGGCAACAACACAGACCAGACAATACCAAGTGCTGTCTCCGATCCCAGGGAACTGGCAGGCAAACTGAGTCCCACTGTGTCACCTGGTGGTGCTGGAGTCAGCACTGGGAACCAGAGGCTGAGTGTTGGGGCGGGAGGGTGGGTGGGAGGGGGGGCGGTGGTGTAGTAGGAAGGTAGGAGGCCCTGGCAGAGGGTAGCGATGAGTGTTTCCAATGAGGTCAGGGAGCAGTTTCAGGAGCATCATGTTTGGCTCCATCAAGCACTTTCTCTTGGGACCCCGCGAGGCTGTGTGCATGGGGCTGCCAGGGAAATGAGGTGGGAAATTACTCGGGGTCACAGAGAAGATTGGCTTTGGCTAACCCAGCTGAGACTGCAGAGGTGGGTGGACAGCTGAGAAGTGCGACAGAGACACCCCAGAAGGAGCGTGGCTGCCTCTGAGCTCAGCTCAGGGCAAAGGCTCTGTGACCAGGGGCCTTCACAAGGCTCTTACCTTTCCCGCAGGCCTGCGCCAGGCCGTACCACTCGCCACAGCTGTTGCACAGCAAGGTGAAGGCGGTCTCTCGGCGGCCTGTGACGTGGCCCGGTGCGCACACGTACAGCAGCTCGTCCCCCATCTCCAGGCCCGTTCGTCCCTGCAGGATGGTGTGTGGGAAGGAGGGCGGGTCTCCGCATGGCTTCTCTGTGGAGAAGGAAGCACAGTTAGCTCCCAGCTTCCAACCTGCAGGACTGGCCAAAACTGCTCTCCCTCTCCTCCCCTCAACCCCAGCCCCGTGTCCTGAGCTGGGGCAGCAGACTTGGTTTCCCCTTTACCCTCGCACCCAAGGGCTGACAGGGAGCCTGGCACAGGCAAAGGTAAAGGTAAAGGCCCTCCCGTTGATCGTCGATTTGCTCGAGCGGGCCCAGTAACGTCTCCATTGGAGATTTTGTTGTTACTGTGTCTGGCATATCAAATACTCTCGGTAGCTTGCCGGGCTCTCCGAGAGGGGCGGAGGAATCGAACTCGGGTCAGCCATGTTGGCTGCGTGCAAGGCAGATGCCCTACCCGCTGTGCTATCGCTCCAGCCCTGGCAAAGTCCTCAAAAAAGAAAAAAAAATGTTTCTTAGGTGATAAATAGGCTATGCTTTTGTATTTGATTTTGTTTCCTTGGGGGTATACTCAGCAGTGCTCAGGGGTAACTCCTGGGGGTGTGCTCAGGGTTCACTCCTAATAGTTCTTAGGGGATTGAACTGGAGTCAGCCATATGTAAGGCAAGCACCTTAACCCCTATACTATCTCTCCAGCCAGGACTCTGTGTTTTACAATCTCAAAGCAACAGGATCCTGCAGTGTCCCCTTGAAAAGAGGGCCCAGGGCTGTGGCAGAGCACAGGCACAGCATATGGGAGACTCCGAGTTCAATCACAGCGCCCCAGGATCCTCTGAGCACCTTTAGGCATGTTCCTGCTGAATCACTTTCTGAAGAGAGAGGAAGAAAGAAAAAAAGAAAGAAAGAAACGAAGGAAGAGAATAAAGGGAAAAGAACAAAAGAAAGAATGAAAGGAAGGGAAAAAGAAAAAGAGGGAAGCAAAGCAAAGTAAAGAAAGAAGGAAGAGCGTATAGGAAGAGGATCCAGAGACATATGTCTGAAAACAGCTCTTTTTGCTTTGACCTCAGAGTTGACCCTGGGTCAACATGGTCTGAACTGCATGCACCCTGTTCTGTGAGAATTTTCTTGTAAACAGACAAGGTAAACATACAGAATTTTTTCCCTTAGTATTTTCTTTTCTCTAGCTTTCTTTAGTGTAAGAATATGGTATGCAACATCCATACACCGTACAAGGCATAAACCACACCTGTGATTTATGTTATAGGTGAGTCCCTGGTCAACAGTAAGCTATGTAGTAGTTAAGGTTTTAGAAATTCAAAAATTTATGCTTGGATTTTCCACTTTATGGGGGTTGGTGTCCTAACCTCCAAGTTGATCAAAGGTCAACTGTACTCACCTAAGGGAACAGTTACTTTATTGAAAGTGAAAATGTGGCAGGCCAGAGAGGATGTCTCTGCCTTTCCCCAGATTTAGCTCTAATATCACAGTTTGTTATGTACAAAGATAGATTCATATGAGCAAACATAAACACACATACACACATCTATATGTATCAGGAATACACTGCTAATAGAACTAATGCCCTGTATATGTTTTAATATACACAAAATTATGTCATATCTATTAAGTACTTATTTTATTTGGTTTTTTTTTTCTGGGACACACCCCACGATGCTCAGGGGTTACTCCTGGCTTTGCACTCAGGAATTACTCCTGGCAGTGCTTGGGGGACCATATGAGATGTTGGGGATCGAACCTGGGTTGGCCGCATACAAGGCAAATGCCTTACCTGCTGTGCTATCGCTCCGGCCCCTAACTACTTGTTTTAAAAAATAAAATAGGGCTGGGAGATAATTCAAAGGCTGAAGTGTGCATACTTTATATGCAGGAGACCCAAATTTGATTCCCAGTACCTCATGGTCTCCTGAGCACTGCTGGGAGTGACCTCTAAGCACCAAACCATGAGTAGCCAACAAGCACTTTGTTTTGGTCCAAAGGTGGCCCAAAACAAAAACAACAAGTACAGAAAGTAGTTTTGTAAAGGTAGTTTTAGGTTCACAACAATATAGAGTGTAATAACATAAATTCCCTCTCCCATACACACAATCTCTCCAGCTAGCACCATGCTGACCCATGGCAGTCCATTTGTTAAACTTATGTACTAATACCAACATGTCATTGCTTCAATCCCAGCATTTGGGTTCAGTTGATGCTCTACTTTTTGGCTTTTGATAAAGGAATTATTATGTAGCTCCACCCTTGTAGTATCACACAATTTTACCGCCCTAAATGTCTTGTACTCTACTAATTCATCCCTGAACAGACCACTAATTCTTTTAACCTCTTCATAGTTTTATTTATATGAAAAATTAAAGGAGGGGAAGATTGGGCTCCAGCTCCTATGTTCATGGCTTACACCGGCTCAAGATCACTCCTGGAGGGGTGTAGGGGACTATGTGTGATGACAGGGATCAAATTGGGGTAGACTGCATGCAAGAAAAAAGCCTTCAAGGTACAATGCTGTCAGCAGGTCAACCTGTAAGTGCGAGCGAGTGCATCAGCAGCCTGATGGTGCTTTCAGGCTTCCTGACACCCCAAAATTTCCACTGTGCCTTTGGCCAGACCCCAGCAATGTGGGACCAAGTTTACCAAGAAATTAAACAGCCAAAAGTTAGGTATGTCGGAGCCATGCCCACAAACCACCTCCGGCTCAGCTATACAAACTCATTTATTGGTCTTATTTCAGAGACTCATAAATCTCGAAAGAGACAATAAGCCACAGTTAATCTCGGAACTGAGCATGGCTCAACAGACTGGGGTAAATCGGAGGGGTCAGGTTGGCCTGTGCCTGCCCAAGCAGAGCCCCCAGCAGTCACTTGCTTCCACAATTCAAAATTATCACCATACACCCGGCCTGACACTACTGTCTCAGGACGGACCTCACCAAGATATAATCTGGTGAAAATTCAAGTATGTATGTGAGACTGAAATCTCCAGGTTTTCACGAGTTGGGGTAGGCTACCTCTCCCTACATCCCAATACACATGGAAGTACTGGAAGTCACTCCCACGAACCAACTCCAGCACCACCCTGTAAACTCTATTACTGGCCTTGCATTAGAGACCCACAAATAAATCTCAATAGAGATCAAAAGCCAGAGACACAGCAGCGAGTACTGGAAGATACCACAGAACCGGAGACCTCTCTGGGCCCCATACACAGTCAATTTCACCAAGACACCACAGATGGAGCAGATGCAGTCTCCCCGCCTACTCCAAATGAAATCCCGTTGACTAAGAGCTTCCACCAGCAAGGCCTAGGTATGTGGGTTCCAGGATTAAATTTCCATGCCACATGGTGGCAGAGGCATGAGGCTGTCTCTCCTCAGCTCCCTGCCTGCTTGTTGGTCTGGTTGTCAGTCCACAAATGTGTATCCGGGCGTCATTTTAGCACATCAACAGCCCTGGTCCAGCGATGTCCAACTGAATCCCAAAGTGGATTAGTTCCCTACAGAAATGTCTCTGGAACCCGACCATCTATAATCTAGGGTTCAGAAGTGCGCAGTCGCAGCAGCCAAGATTTAAAAAATGATCAATGGACAATAAATGACCTAGCATCTGCCCCTAGCAGGTAGACTTGAGTGATGGTGGGAAATTTTGAGCAAAACATAATGCTCCAAAGTAGAAAGAGAGTATTTTGGAAATTGCCTGCCATGGAGGCAAGGTGAAGACTGGGATGGGAGGGTAGAATATACTGGGGACACTAGTGGTGAAAAGTGTGCATTGGTGGAGGGATGGGTGTTCGATCATTGTACGGCTGAATCTTGTACATGAAAGTTTTGTAACTGTATGGTGATTTAAAAAAATAATAAAAAATAAAAGAGCCTTAATTCATGAACTATCTCTCTAGCTCCTTGTAGTTTTGTTCCCATTCTCCCCATTCCTCCCAAAATGCCTTCTAGCTGGAGCTATAACAGTATGTAGCTGTTTAGGTCAGCTTTCACTTAAACAGTTTGCATTTAAGGTCCCCCCCAGGTATTTTCCTCATTTATTTTAAGCAGTGAATAATATTCCATTGTCTGGATGTACCCACTTATCCAGTCACCTACTGAAGGATGTCATGGTTGCTTATAATTTTGAGCAATTATGAATAAAGCTGCTATGAACATTCATGGGCAGGCACTCGTGCGGACATACGTTTTTAGTTTATTTGGGCAAATACCAGGAAGCGTGATTGCTGGATCATATGGCAGGAACATGTTTAGCTTAAGAATAAGCTCCCTCTATGCCTTATTTTCATAAGCGAATAGGTACTCTTTGTCAAATGTGAAACGTTACAGACTAGAGTGGAGTTGAGCAGAGGTGGCCCTGTGTGCCAGTCTTCCAAAGTGACAATGCAGTTTTACATCCCCACCAATGTCACCAGGTTGGGATTTGGGATGTTCTAACAGATGTATGTGCTTCTCATTACTGCATTTCTAAGCACTTCTAAGAGGTTTTTTTTATATCTTACTCAGTGCCATAGACCTTCTTCCCCCCCCCCCCCCCAGGGTGATTTATGTATTTATTTCTGTCTTTACTATATTTTTTTTTGTCATAAATCTTCTAGGATAAGGTGTTTGTTCAGCTCCCGCACCTATTTTTTTAAGTTGAATTGTTAATTTTCTCACCATTGAGTTTTAAGAGTTCTTTACGTATATTTTGCACAATAGTCCTTTATTCTGTGTCTTTTGCTAGTATTTCCCAGCCTGGGATTTGTCTTTTCATGTCCCTGACACAGTCTTTCACAGAACAGATGTTTCTAATTATTAAAGAAAGTCCAGATCATCAATGATTTCTTTCATGTATTGGATCTTTGTTATTTTATCGAAAAAATAATCAGCATATGAAAGATCACCCAGTCATTTCTATATAGCATCTTCCAGGCATTTTATAACTTTCAGCTGTGGAGTGATAGCACAGCAGTAGAGTGTTTGCCTTGCACGCAGCTGGCCGGGCCAAACCAGGTTCGATTCCTCCGCCCCTCTCGGAGAGCCTGGCAAGTTACCAAAAGTATTTCGCCCACATAGCAAAGCCTGGCAAGCTACCCATGACGCATTCGATATGCCAAACACAGTAAAAACAAGTCTCACAATGGAGACGTTACTGGGCCTGTTCAAGCAAAATCAATGAACAATGGGAGTACAGTGCTACATTCTAGACAGTACTACTTAGTTTACCATAATTTCTTTTAGCGGGGATGGTACTCAGACACCTGCTGGTACTCAAGTTTTATTCATCTAAGGGTTTGGGGGTTGCTCCTGATGGTGCTCAGGGAATCCTATGGTGCTGGGTATTGGACCTGGGTCCCCTAAATGCCTACGTTCAAAGAATGTGCGCAGTTCTTTGAGCTAACTCTCCATCACCTCTACCATCTATTTTAAATTAGTTTTTTTGGGGGGAGTGAAGACCATAAGATCCATGTTTGGAATTTTCCTTTCTTCTTCTCTTCTTTTTGGCAAGTGAATTTTTGATTTTTTTAGCACCTATATTATAAAGATAATTTTTGTAGGGTGAAGTGATAATACAGCAGCAGGGCACTTGTCTTGCTTATAGCTGACCCAGGTTTCATCCCTGGCATCTCACATGGTTACTTGAACACCACCAGGAGTGATCTGTGAGCACAGATGCAGAGTAAGTCCTGAGCACCACCAGGTGTGGCCTCTAAATACAAATGAACAAAGATGGTTTTTGTTTCATTGTAATGCCTTTGGTCCTTTTTCAAGATACAATAATATGGGTCTATTTGGGAGCTATTCTGTTCTCTTGATATTTGTTCTTTTGTTGGTACCATAGATTTCCTAACCATGAGCATGGAATATTTCTAAATCTATGATGATTTTCATCAGTTTTATAGTTCTTATATAGCTCTTGCGCACACTTTATTAGATTTAAGTTGTCTCATTATATATATGTATATATACATACATATATTCTTTTTTTTTGCCTTTTGGGTCATACCCGGCGATGCACAGGGGTTACTCCTGGCTCTGCACTCAGGAATTATCCTTGGCGGTGCTCAGGGGACCATATGGGATGCTGGGAATTGAACCAGGGTCAGCTGTGTGCAAGCAAGGCAAACGCCCTACCCGCTGTGCTATCGCTCCAGCCCCAGTATATCATTTTTAAGTGTTATTATAAATGGTGCTTTCCATTTGAAATTCCAATTTGTTCATTTGCTGGTACATAGGAAATAATTGACTTTTTATTTTTATTTTTTCTTTTCTTATATTTATTTATTAAATCACTGTGGAAAAAGTTACAAAGCTTTCAAGATTAAGTCTTGGTCATACAATGATCGAACATCTTTCCCTTCACCAGTACTTATTTTTCACTACCAATATGCTCCCCCCCACACCATCCCCCAATGCCTGTGAGGCAGATGATTTCTACTTAACTCTCTACCTTGATTACATTCATTATTTTGACAAAAGATGCACCATTATTGTTTATAATTTCCCCCCAACAATCAGAATTGCTGAAAAGGCATTGCGAAATAATTTGTTTTCTATAGCTGGTTATGAGAACCATATGATGTCGTGCAGCCGTGATAGTGGCCACGCAATTTTGGATTTCTGATATTTTACTAGGTAAGTCTGGAGGGATTTCTGCAAAGAGCCAGATAATTACGAGATTGGCTTCTGTGCATCTGGTGTTATGGTCATGCTGGAGAGCTGCTCGTGGGGGCAACTCGTGACCTCGGTAGGGTGTGAAGGACGAGCTGGTACCGCCCCCCTTCCCATGAGACTGCAGTTGGCCCGTCACCGCTGGCTCATATCTGGCTTTTCAATAAGCTCTGAAGCAGCGGCCACCTTGCTGCCAGGAGGGAAGAAGGTGGAAGACTTTTTTTTTTTTTAGAATTGACTTTTCTATATTCATATATCATGCAACTTGCTGCAATTTGCTGTAATTCTTTATGAAAGATACTGATACATGATTTTTTTCTTGAAATGCCTTGGTCTGTTTTTTGTATGAGGGTAATGTTAGCCTTATAGAATGAATTATCAATCATTAATAACCTGACAAAACAGGCAAGAGTGATAGTATAGCATATAAGATATTTGTATTATTCTTATTCTCAGTTTGGCTTTTGGGCCAAATCCTGCTTTGCTCAGGCCTTCCTCCTGGTTCTGTGCACAGGGGTCACTCCTGGTGGGCTCATCAGACCATCTGTAATTGAACCTGGTTAGCTACACGCAAAGCAAATGCTTTGCCTGCTGTACTATCGCTCTAGCCCTGTTTTGGAAGTGTATTAATGATTGATTCCATTTATTTCTTTTCATGTTGAACCAGAGACTGGAGTCTGGTTTAAGAGTTCTTTCCATGTTAGCCCTACAATCTACCTTCATCTTTTGAAAGGCTTATGCTGTAGTATATATTATTTAATTAGCATGTGTGTTGATTTCCAGATTTCACTATTATAAATAATACTCACGGTCACAGTCCTCCTGTTGTTCATCGATTTGTTCGAGTGGGCCCAGTAATGTCTCCATCGTGAGACTTGTTGTTACTGTGTTTGGCATATTGAATACGTCATGGGTAGCTTGCCAGGCTCTGCTGTGCGGGCGAGATACTCTTGGTAGCTTGCCGGGCTCTCCAAGAGGGGCAGAGGAATCGAACTTGGGTCGGCCATATTGGCTGAGTGCAAGGCAAACACCCTACCACTGTGCTATCACTCCAGCCCCGTATGCTATCACACAGCAGGTAGGGTGCTTGCCTTGCATGCGGCCCGACCCGGGTTCAATTCCCAGAATCCCATGTGGTCTCCTGAGCACGGCCAGGAGTGATTCCTGAGTGCATGAATCAGGAGTAACCCCTGAGCATAAATAATACTAGTATGAAAAATATCTTAAGTATGTTTTTGTATGTATCTTTTTGTTAGAATAAGCTTCTAGATGTGGAATTGCTGCATCAAAATGATAATGACTTTTTTCGCCCCCTCAAAAGAAAATATATTTTATTCAAATTTTGTCTTCTAATTTTTTATAGTGGAAAAGAAAGTCTTTATTCCTCATATAGTGAACTTTCCTAAGAAGCATTTTTTCTTTTGATTTTTGGGTCATACCGTGTTGTGCTCAGAGATTACTGCGCTCTGGAAATAGTTCAAGGGGTAGAGCACATACTTGGCAAGCACAAGACCTCAAGTCTAATTTTCAGTACCACGTGGCCCCCAACACCATGGGGTGTAGTTGTGATGTCCCCCCAAACCACTGGGCCTGAGCCCCAAACCATCAGGTCCACACAACCAGGCCAAGTACCAAGTATCACTGAGTGTGACTCGAGGACCCCTAAGCACAGCCGAAAAGTCTCCTCTCCTCCCCACCCTCTGCCCCTATACACACACAGGAGTAGATATATTGACAAAAGTTGATAGTTGTAGTTGTGGTTGTACTTTTTTTTTGGGGGGTGGCGGCATGCACACCCAGCTGTGTTCAGGGTTTACTCCTGCTCTGCAGTCAGGAGTCACTCCTGGTGGTGCTTGGGTTCCATATAGGATGCTGGGTCCTGAACCCAGTTGGCCAAGTGCAGGGCAAGCACTCTACCTGCTATAATACTGCTCTGCACCCCTGGCTGTACTTTCTTAGAGGGTCATGTTATGCAGGTTCTTTAACATGAGAGACATTTGTTTATAAATTTTGTTTCTGTTTTGTTTTGTTCTTGTCTTTAGGCCACACCTGACAGTGCTCAGGGCTTACTCCTGGTAGGCGTGGGGGACCACATGTGGTGCCGGTGATAGAATTCAGTTTAGCTGTATGCAAGGTAAATGCCTTACCACCTATATTATTGCTCCAGCCTTATTTTAAAATTTTATAAGGGTTACCAGGGCAGCGTCAGCCGTACTCTGGGGCTATGAGGTGCCAGGCATGTTGTCAAGCCCTTTGAGCTACCTCCCCTGCTAACGTGAGACTATCTTTCAGCAAATAAGCACAGAATGTGGCTTGTGTGTGTGTGTGTGTGTGTGTGTGTGTGCGCACGCGCGCGTGCATGTGTGTAGGGGGCATACTCGGTGATGCTCAGGGGTTACTTCTGGCTCTGCACTCAGGAATTACTCCTGACGGGGCGTGTTGGGGACCATATGGGATGCCGGGTATTGATCTGGGGCACTGTATGCAAAGCAAAAGCCCTGCCTGCTATTTTTCACTCCAGGCACAGAATGTGGCATTTTAAACCAAACCTACCGTGACTGTGTAGCCCGTATTTGGACTTGATTGTGCCAATGGGGGACAGGCAGTTATTTGACGATCACCACCAATTCAGGGGTTATCCTCACTGAACAGTCATCCCTATGTCTCCTTGGTCTGGCAGGGCACCTTGACCTAAGCACCAGCCTCAGCCAGGCAGACAGGACAGAATTCCAGCTGGCACGGTGGGTCCAAAGGCTGTCTCTTTCCACCATCCTTAGCTGCCTTCAACTCACACTAGATGTTCCAGATTTTTCTCCTCCTACCAGGATTGAGCTCATGGTAACGAAAGACTCTTTATCAGCACTATTAAAGGACCAGTCTGGACTCTATGTCTTGCCCAGCCAGCTCTGTCTGTCGAACACAACACCTAGTCCTTGGAAGGAAGATCCAGAAGCAGGGTCATAGTCTGGAGAGTAGATCAAAGGCAACTTCTGGCTAACTTCTCACCTGACCAGACTTTTGGGATTAGCTCCCTTCAATTCCAGAGGCAAGGGCTCAAATTTGGCTCAGGAAATCCACAATAAGGTTCATGAGAGTCTGGATATATATTCCACATGTTTCTGGATTTCCTACAATCGTTCAAGACAGGAAACATTCTGCTTCGTAGCTGGTGTGCTTTCAGAAACCCCAGGACAGCAGTCCCTTGCGTTCACCCAAGCATGTGTGTGCCAAAACCACCACGTAGATCCAGATGCAAACTGAATTAGTTCCTTTCACTAACCTCCCCATCTTGAACTTCACAGAAAAGCAATGGAAAACAGCTGGCTATAAACCTCAGCCCTCTTCTCTCCAGGGACACTTTTTTTTTTTTTTTTTTTTTTTTTTTTTTTATAATTTATTTATTTATTGAATCACTGTGGGAAAAGTTACAGAGCTTTCGGGTTTAGGTCTCAGTCATGTAGATACCGAACACATTTCCCTTTACCGATACTCATTTTTAACCCCGAACCCCAATAGACCCCCACCTCCCACCCCTCCCAATTCTTGTGAGGTAGATGAGTTCTAGTTAATACTCTATCTACTTTGACTAGATAGATTATTTCGATAAAAGATGCACAATTATTGTTAAGAGTTTACGACCCACCCCCCCCCCCCAATCAGACATGCTGAAACAGCGTTGTGAAATGATTTGCTTTCTACAACTTGGTTTAAGAATAAAATGATGTCGCGCGGCCGCGATAGCGGCCGCGCGGTTTTGAATTTCTGCTATTTTACTTATTGACCCTGGAAGAATTTCTATTAAAAGTTAGCTAGTTAAGAGATTGGTTTCTGTGTCCTGGAGTCGTGGCCGTGCCGGAGAGCCGCTCGTGGGGGTCCAGGGACACTTTTATCCGGGCAGTCTTTGCTGCCACTTCTCCATGATTCTGAAGGTAGGGATTTTGGTTTGTGGATTTCTCAGAACTTACAACAGGCTTTCAACAGTTTCAACAGAAAGAACAATTTCTATTATTTCACCTTCCAAAGGGAGAAGATTCAATAAGAGGATTTTCGGTCAAACAAACTAAATAAAGAATGAATCACCCTTTTTGATGAAAATGGCACATTTGCTTGCCAGTTCAAGCTTTTGATAACCACTGTTTCCACATTTTAGAATGCCTATGAAAGCACTAGACTAGAGAAATAGCTCAGCGGGCTGAATACATGCTTTGCATGCAGGAGGCCTAGATTAAATTCCCGGCACAACAAGTGCATTCCCTGAGCTCCACCAGGAGCAACTCCTGAGCAGAGAACTGGAAGTAGCCCTTTGTATTCCTGGGTTGGCCCCCAAACGAAACAATGCTAAAAGTTCCAGTTTTGGGCTGGAGCATTAGTACAACTAGCAGGGCATCTGCCTTGCATGTGGCCAACCCAGGTTCGATTTGTAGCATCCCATATAGTTCCTTTAGCACTGCCAGGAGTAATTCCTGAGTGCAGAGTCAGGAGTAACCCCTGAGCCTAGCTGGATGTGACCCAAAAAGAAAAAAAAAGTTTGAGTTTTCCCTTCCAGGAGTCACAAGACTTACATCACAGGTTTTGAAATTCTAAAAGTCTGCAATTATTTTTTTGGCTTTTTGGGTTATGCCTGGCGATGCTCAGGGGTTACTCCTGGCTCTGCACTCAGGAATTACTCCTGGCAGTGCTCAGGGGACCATATGGGATACTGGTGATCAAACCCAGGTTGGCCGTGTGCGAGGCAAACGCCTTACCCTCTGTGCTATCACTCCAGCCCCTGCAATTCTTTTATAATTTCACAAACCAGCTTTTGATACAAATGCTTGGTTTTCCCTCCTTCTGCTGTTGTTACCTAAGATCTGTGAAGTTATCTTTTTTATAAGTTAACTTTCAATTGAAGTATCAGAGTTTACAATACTATTGAAGTCATTGTTTCACACTCACAGGTTACCACAGCAATCCCTGTGGACCACCTGCCCAGCTCCCTCTATCCAATTGACAACAAGCAGGGCCCTCCCCAAACACTGTGAAACACTGTCCTCCCATTGTTCATCGATTTGCTTGAGCAGGCCCAGTAAAGTCTCCATTTTGAGACTTGTTGTTACTGTGTTTGGCATATCAAATACATCATGGGTAGCTTGCCAGGCTTTGCCATGGGGGCGAGATACTCTTGGTAGCTAACTGGGCTCTTCGAGAGGGGTGGAGGAATCGAACCCATCTTGGCCAGGCTGACTGTGTGCAAGGCAAACGCCCTAACGCTGTGCTACTGCTCTAGCCCTTGGGCCCTCCCCATGCCATCAATATGTTAGTTCAATACCAGGGCTCAGATGTGAATGAACATCAGAAGCACTTTATCAATAGACAGAAACATACACACATATGGATGCGGGTTTTTTTTTTTTTTTGGCTTTTTGGGTCATACCCGGCGGTGCTCAGTGGTTACTCCTGGCTGTGCACTCAGGAATTACCCCTGGCGGTGCTCAGGGGACCATATGGGATGCTGGGAATCGAACCCCGGTTGGCTGTGTGCAAGGCAAACGCCTTACCCGCTGTGCTATTGCTCCAGCCCCATGGATGTGTTTTTGAGTTTGTGACTCAGTTGCTTGTGGTTGGAGCCCATAAATCTGCTTATCTAAGGGGAGGTTAATTTTTTCATTTAATTGAATGATGCTACTAGTCAGTTGCCATCCTCAGAGAACTGGGGTTCTAGATAATAACCTAGGTTTGTATTTGTATTAATAACCTTGGTGCCAGAGTGATAGTACAGCAGGTAGGGTACTTGTTTTTCACTAGGCTGACCCCAATTTAATCTCTGGCACCCCATATGGTGCCCTGAACTTCGCCAGGAGAGATCCCTGAGCACAGAGCAAGGAGTTTAACCCTGAGCACCATTAGGTTGTGGCCCCCAAACCAAAACCAACAGTCACAGCAACAACAACAAACCTAATGATTTTTTTGGGGGGTCATACCTGGTGTTGCTCAGGGCTTACTTCTGGCTTGCACTCAGGAATTACTCCTGGCAGTGCTCGGGGGACCATATGGGATGCTGGGAATCAAACCCAGGCTGGCCGCGTGCAAGGCAAACACCCTACCTGCTGAACTATCGTTTCGACCCCCTTAATGGTTTTTAAACCAGGCAAAACTCATATTTATGTTTGAAGAATCAGTGTCTCTAGCTTTGCTGGAGTAGGAAAAGACAGGACTTTTGGAAATAAGTCCAGGGAGCTTCGTAGGACTGGAAAAAATGTTCTCTAAATTGATCGGGTATTGATTATACAGCTGCATACATTCTGTTAAAGCTCATCAAACTTAAGACCTAAATCATTTGCTGCTATAAATTATACTTTAGTGACATTAAAATTAAAAATTAAATAAAAAATTACCTCCACTCCAGAAAACTTGTAATTTATTTGGTGCAATGCAGAAATGGATGAAAAGTATTCACAACCTCAGCCAACAGGAATTGTATTTGACAAGGGACCAGGCCTTAAATGGTTTTGAATTTGAAGGACTTGAAATTTGGATGCTTTACAGTACTTGCAAAATGTAGGTGAGTTCATATGCAAATAAATCCAGAGCAAATCAATAAATCTAAATTAATATTACATTGACTATATATACACACATAAATAATGGCAGTTACTGAGTTTTGTCTCCTACATTTCCCCCCCAAATGTTCCAGAATTTAATGACACAATATTTAGGATTTGCTTTAAAATATCTCAGTGGGGGCTAGAGAGAGATAGTATAGGGGTTACAGTACTTGCCATGCATGCTGTTAACCACAGTTCAATCTCTGGCACAACATGTAGTCCCTTGAGCACCACCAGGAATGATCCTTAAGCACAGAGCCAGGAGTAAGACCTAATTAAAGCAGGGCTATACTCCCCCCCCACCTGATTAATTAAGTATCTCTTTAAAAAATAAAAAATATCAGTGGGAGAACATTGAAGGAATCAGATGTACTAAATTGGCAAGATACTGACAATTACTGAAGCTGCATATTGAGTACATGGGGCTGTATAATACTCTCCTCTTACATTTATGTCTAAGTGTCTTCAAGATAAAAAAGGTTTTATTTCAAACCCCTCTTCCAAAAAAAAAAAGAAATAAACAAAGAGGCCAGAGAAATAGTACAGTGGGTAGGGCATTTGCCTTGCATGTGGCTGACCTGGGTTTGATCCTGGGTATCCAATATAGTACCCAGAGCACTGCCAGGAGTAATTTCTGAGTGCAGAGCCAGCAGTAACCCTTGAGCATTGCCAGATGTGACCTAAATCCCTCCCCCCCGCATTAAAAAAAAGTTTAATTTCACAGGGGCTAGTCCTCATGGAACTCTGGGGTGGGGAGCTCACTACCAGCCTGGCAGCTGATGGTCAGTGCTCAGATCCAGGGCTGCAATGTTGTTCCATCCAGCAGAGCTGGAGACTACTGGATCACATCCAGGGATGCTTGGGGACCAGCAGTGCCAGAGACTGAACTCAGGGCCTCCTGCCATCCCACTACCATTTGCGCTACCGTCCTGGCCTGCCGTGATGTCAAGTCCATAGAGGGCTGGGCCGAGAACTCAAAGGGCTCATGGGCCTGCTGAAGGCACCACTAGTAGCAGCTTCTTAAGCACTTCTGGTTATGGCCCCTGACAACAAAAAAAAGGCATATAGGTCATTTTTTGAGGGGGGTTACACTTGGTGTTGTTTGCGGGCAAGTCCAGGCTCAGGGTTCAAAGGTGGCTCAGGAGACCACACAGTGCCAGGACTAAACCTGGGGCTCCCACATGCAAAACTTGTGCTCCAGCCCTTGAGCTATATCCTTGCCCCCGCCCCCAACCTGAAACGATTCCTATTATACTAGTCAGAAAACCTGAAAACTTTACAGGGGAAAAATTGCACAGGAAACGTTGAAATTCTTCTCTGATTTGACCACTGTTAACTATTATGAACATGGTTTCTACCCTTTCAGTTTTATACCTTACACACCATGTCTTATAGTATTTTGCCACATTGTGACCTATTTTGTAGCACATTTGTTCATTGATTTTGATATTGTGAATTTTTTATCATCAACAAACATTTGCATTTGCTTCTAAATAACCATGTATCATTCATTTGCATGGATTTTTCATAATAAACTCCTTAATGGTAGACATTAACTTGTTCCCATTTGGGGGCACTGGTGGTATTTGGGCCAGATCTGGCAGTGTTTGGGGCTATTCCTAGGTCTGTGCTATAAGATTGCTCCTGGGGTACCTTGTTCCTGGGGTACCTTGCTCTGGATACCTTGCAGTACTGGGGATCAAATTGGCATTGACTACATGGAAGACAAATGCCTTCACCCCTGTACCGTCTCTCTGGCCTTTCATTTTCCCTTTAGTAATGAACACGTTTTTCCAATGATTCTTAGGAGTTACTTCTGACCCTGTGCTCAGGAATTACTCCTGGCATTACACAGGAGACCATATGGGATGCTGGGGATCAAACTCAGATTGACCATGTGTAAGGGCCCACTGTACTATCTCTCAAGCCCTAGTAATGAACATCTTTGTAACTTGCTTTTGAATTTATTATGCCAATTTCAGTAGAATCAAACAACTTTTTCTTTTTTTTGGGGGGGGGGGACGGAGGTGGTAGTGGTGGTATCACACCTGGTTGCACTCAGGTTATTACTCCTGATGGGCTCGGGAGTGCCAGGGATAGAATTTGGGTCAGATGCACGCAAGACAAGTGCTTTACCTGTATGCTATCTGTCCAGCCTCATCAATCCTTAACGTTCTTTTTTTTTTCTTTTTTGGGTTATATTTGGCAATACCCAGGGTTACTCCTGACTCTGCATTCAGGAATTACTACTGGTGGTGTTTGGGGGACCGTATGGAATGCTGGGGATTGAACCCAGGTCAGCTGTGTGCAAGACAAATGCCCTACCCACTGTACTATTTCTCTGGCTCCCCATTTCCCCAAATTCTTAACCAATCAACCAAATATTTTGGAAAAATCCAGTCAGCCTATTCCCACTGACTTGGAGTTTCACCCTGGGTTGCCATTATTACACACTTATGTATGTTGGATATGCTTTGGTGCTTTCAGTCTCTCACATGGGAACATTTGTTGATTTGTATCTCTGCGCCAAATGGCTTTGTTTACTGTGGCTTCAAAGTGTGTTTTGATATCTGACCATCTCTTTTTGTTGGAGAAGAGGCAGCAACTCAGTAAGATTGGGGCATAAAACACAAGGCAGGAAGCTGGGAGGCTTATAGTAAGGAAGGTAATGGGCATGAGTTCATGGAGAGCTGAATGAGCCAGGTAGGAAGCCTGGAGTTTGTCTGGAGGGAAGTGGGAAATGATTAAAGAATTTTAAATAGGAAATAACACAATCCCCTCAGCACTTAGAAGAAACACTGCCTGCGGTGTAGTGCATGGATAGAGAAAATGAGCCTGAGACTGGAGAGCCTGGTATAGGCCACTGGAGATGTTCATGAAAGAAGCTGAAATAGGTGCAGGTGGCAAGAGCCAATTGGGTCTGAAAGAAGAGTCTTTTCCCCACAGAATTTATGACCAGGCTTAAGAAAATTCTTCATATGAAACTTAAATGTACTGGAGTCTTGAGAGAGAGAAAAAACAAACGCTCAGTTCAGAATTTGGAGATGGTGAGGAAAGAATGAAGAATTCACACAGAAGACCACCACAATCAGAAATACACACAAAATCACAATTCAAATGAAGGGGAAATGTGTCTTAAGAAACCAGGCATGACGAAGCTCTGGAAAAGCACAGCTATTCGGGACTTTGTTACTGAGAACACTGGATTCAACAGGATGGGGAGTGGAGATACTCTGCCCATACCCCCCTGTCTCCTACAAATCAGCAGTCATGCCCATAAGCCACCTCTGGCTAGTGGCAGATAATCTCATCATCAGCCACCATCCAGATCTCCTGGAAGGAAGCATAACATTATGCTTGCCATAACCATGCCACTGGACCCCACGCCAGGCTGTTTCATTCAGAGAGCCCCGGGGAGGGGTCTCACCTGTCCCTCTCTGGGACCCCTCCCCGCCCCAAGGGACCCAGCCCTGGCAGCCAAAAACCTTCAGAACCCAACTGCTACCATGCCCATGGTCACTGTCCACATGCTCAGGCTGAGCATTACCCATGAGTGAATCTATTCCTGGACCACACGGCTGCATTTGTGACCACATGATACTGTAAGTCACACACCCTATCTATTATTACCAATATTACCGTACCACAATTGATAGGGTTCAAAGTAGGAGGCAACCAATCTTAGAGGGAAACATTATATATAAAGCACACAAGGCTCAACCTTTAACAACATGTTAGTGATCTCTTACAGAAGGGATTAATACCCCTGGGTGAAATACAACAACCTCCACACTCTTTTCTCTTAATGTCACGGTTACGGTCCTCCCATTGTTCATCAATTTGCTGGAGCGGGCCCAGTAACGTCTCCATCATGAGACTTGTTGTTACTGTGTTTGGCATATCGAATAGGTCACGGGTAGCTTACCAGGCTCTGCCGTGCAGGCGAGATACTCTTGGTAGCTTGCTGGGCTCTCCAAGAGGGGTGGAGGAATCGAACTCGGGTCGGCCATGTTGGCTGCTTGTAAGGCAAATGCCCTACCGCTGTACTATCATTTTCAGAGGTTTTTCATAACAAAAAATACAAAATATATGATTTCAGTTCTGCCTTGGCTCAAGGATTGGGGTTTTGGATGGAAACATTTGAAATATGGTTATGGGAAGGTGCAATGGTGGTGGGATTGGTGTTTGAATATTAAATGTAACGAAATGTTGTGAATTACTTAATAAAATTAAAAAATAAAAAAAATATAAAAAGAAACTAGGCATGATCGAGAACTGATGGCTGAAGAAACAGCCAGAAAAACGCAGTCTTGGAAACAGCCACTTAGCAACCACATCACTGTGGTGGTACAATTTTACTTATGAAGTCTAACCCTATGTTTACGGCAGTGATTGAGTCAAGATTTGAACCCAGGGATTCTCAGGACAGAGCCCATGGTTCTAACCACTTTGTACTCATGTTCTGAAGTGGTGTTTCCTCTGGGTATCTGTTTTAGCTCTTATGAGCTTTCTTGTCATCCATGGAGTAGGGAGGAGCACTTTGCAGAAGACAAGTCAAAAACTCTACAAAAGTTGTCCACTTTCCCTAAAACTCTTACTCCAGCAAATCTAGCACTGCTCCAGCCTTATCTTGGACTAACATCTCTGACTTGAGCCTCTAGGCATGTTCTTCAAACGCACCAAGATCTATCCTGCCCCAAAGAAGTGATTTAAAAAACAACCAAGCCAAAAAGAAAAAAAAAAACCCACAAATTAGATTATGTCATAGATTCTGAGACCTGTGTAATAGGTCTTGGAAAACTTTCTGTGTATTCATTCTCATTCCTGTCACTCCAAGTTCTCACTCCAGTCCCTCTAACTGCCATTTTCTCCTCCTGTCTCCCACCCCAACTTCCTTCCTTCCCCCTTTCTTCCTTCCTTTCGCCTTCCTTTCTCCTCCCTCCCTCCCTCCCTCCTTCCCCCCCTCCCTCCCTCCCTCCCTCCCTCCCTCCCTCCCTCCCTTCCTTCCATCCTTTCTGTTCTTTCTTTCTTTCAGTTTATTTACATAGCTTTTTGGGTCATATCTGGCTATGCCCAGGGGTGATTCCTAGCTCAGCATTCAGGAATTACTCCTGGTAGTGCACAGAGGACTGTATGGAATGCTGAGGATCAAACCAGCGTCGGCAACATGCAAGGCAAACACCCTACCAGCGGTACTATCACTCCGAACCTCTCCCCCTTTCCTTTTGTGATCACAACTATAAATTCACTCAGTACCTGGGTGTTAAGTTCAAAAGTAAAAAGTTATCTTCCCCAAGAGTAGCCTGCCCTTCTGATGGTCAGAGGTGAACCCACTACAAGTTGGAAAGTTAGATTGCAAGTTTAGAAGTTTAGAGTTTGGAAGTTAGCTCTGACTTCCCCTGAGGCCCATGTGGCCTTTGGCTTTCCACCTGACCTGAAGAAAATTTACTCTACATTGATAACAACTCCGAATCTTCTCCCAGCCCAAGCTGAGATCCAGATACCAGGGAGTGGTTTGGCATCCCCAGGGATGATCAGTACATGATTTTACAATAATATTATTCTAACTCATGCCCAAAGACTATAGAAATGAAGAGCAATAGAACTGGTCCTTTAGGAGGAATCTTGCCTATAGGGTCAGGGGCAGATAGGTCAGGGAAGGAACCACTATGACAGTGACAGGGAAAAGTGGTCACTCTGGATTAGGACTGGGTACCAAAAGGAGGTAAAGCGACATGCATGACACTCTTAGTAGCAATACAGTAAACCACAGTGCTTAGAAGGGAAAAAGAAAAAGGAAAAATTACCTGCCTGAGGCAGGCTTGAGGATGGGAGGGAAACTGGGGACATTGGTGGAAGGAAGTAGATATCGGTGAAGGGATGGGTGTTGGAACATTGTATCCCTGAAACCCAGTCTTAATAATTCTGTAATTCACAGTGATTAAATAAAATAATAATTAAAAGAAATAATGCTATTCTGCTAAATTCTACTCACTGGTCCTCCCCAGACAGGCTCCTGGAATACGTTACAGTTTTCTCCTGTCCTGTTGGTGGCATCGGCTGTACAATGTGGGACCCCACACTTGAGGGATGGTGAGGCTGGGATGGCCACGGCTGCGGAAACCAGCCCTCCGGGACATGCAGTCATAGGTGAGGGCCACTTCTCTCTAGGAAACATGCTCTGCCTGTAAAGCACACCCATGACCCTCTTCCTCTAGACAGCGCAGACCCAGTGTGCTTCACTGCAGGGAGAACTGGAGAGGACAATGCCCAGGTGTACTGAGCTGATAGGTGGTTCCAAAGTCTCACTAGGAGAGTTAGTGGTGTGGCCTGGAGCTCACAGGGTTGGTGCTTTTTTGGGGTCACAGTCTATAATGCTTGGGGGCCATTTACTCCAGCAGAGCTGGAGCTCTAGATAGCTCCCTGTGGTCCGTGGGATACCATGCGATGCCGGGGATTGAACCCAAGCCTTGCATGTGCAAAGCTTCTTTCTTTTATTTAAATTTGGGCACCATAATCTATGAAGCTGTTGCTAACAGAGTTTTGGGCATCCAATGCTTTAACTCCAAACTCACCGTTGATGGCAGTGTCTGTCCACCCAGGGACCCCAGTGCACGTGTTCTCCTTCCCACCCTGCTTCCTTGGCAAAACAGTTTTGGTTTGCTTGTTTAATTTACGGTTGACTCATGCTTACATTGGTTTTGATGATTTGGGGTTTTTCTTTTTTCTTTTTGTTTGTTTTATATTTTTACTTTTTTTTTTAAATAGGGGTTACATTCAGAGGTACAGAGCTGGGGTGGCAATATAATGCCAGGGAATCAAACTCTGGGCCTTACACATTCCAGGGAGGGGTTCCATCCCTGGGAGTCATATTCCCAGATCTCTAAATCAAGAGAGCGAAGTTCCCTCTGTTCTGTTCATGCTGGGAGCTTATGTATGTGTGCATGCATGCATGCATGTATGTGTGTGTTAATGTATGTATAGATACATGCATGTGTACACATGTGTGTGCATGCGTTCCTCTCACGTTTCCACATGGCAGAGAGTCACACATTGCTCCCTGACTGTGCTGGCAGGTCTGAAACGCAGCCCTCACCTGTCTGAGCTTTGTGGGAGTGAAGTTATCAGGCTGTTAGTTCTGACACCTCAGCTATCCCAGAGACACTTGACCTATGGGCTGAAAGACCCATTGGCAGGGGCTGGAGCGATAGCACAGGGGGTAGGGCGTTTGCCTTGCACGCAGTTGACCTGGGTTCCCAGCATCCCATATGATCCCCTGAGCACCACTAAGAGTAATTCCTGAGTGCAAAACCAGGAGTAACCCCTGTGCATCGCCGGGTGTGACCCATAAAGCACTGTAGCACTGTCCTCCCATTGTTCATCAATTTGCTCCAGTGGGCACTAGTAAGTATCCATTGTAAGACTTGTTGTTACTGCTTTTGGCATATCAAATATGCCACGGGGAGGGTGGGATACTCTCAGTAGCTTGCTGGGATCTCCGAGAGGGATGAAGGAATCGAACCTGGGTCGGCTGCATGCAAGGCAAATGCCCTACCCGCTGTTTTATCGCTTCAGCCAAAACCAAAAAGAAATAAAGAAAAGAAAAGAAAAAAACTCATTGGCAACAGCTCTCTCTCTCCCGGGGCTCCTAACTGGCTGTTAGTGCCTCAGGACCAATCTAGCCCACACTTCCGGATGTGATTTCTTAGTTCTGGAAAGCAAGTCTCTCGTTACCCAGTCCCGGGTGAGCAGCAGGGAGTGGGCATCTGTGCTGGGGATTATCTGGGCTGCCCTCTCCAGATAGCTCAGACTCGTCTGGCTGCTCCTCACTCTGTGAGCAAAGGCACAATGGCTGGCCTGGAGGGAGTTTCCTGGAACCGTTCTCTGAAGATGGTTAAATTTCTAGTGTTTTGCTCCATTTGTTCTCTTGATGTGCAGGTGCCCCTTCTTCCTTTCTTTCCCAACTATCCCCATGAAACAAAATTCTCCCAAGTTCCACTTGAGGGAAGGCTCCCTAATTCCCCTCCCCCACCTCGTGTCATTGAAATGGATCCATTTCTTACTTGTCCTTATACATGATCCTCTTCTTGAGGGTAAAGAGGAATCTTCTCTCTGCCTACCAGTCTGTCTGTCTATCTATTCATCCCTCCCTCCCTCCTTCCATCTATTTCTCTCTGCCCCCTACTCTCTATCCATCTATTCCTCCCTTTCCTCCCTCAGTCCATTTAATCACACCTGTATCTGAAGTACCCATAAATCTGAGCATTAGAAAAATAAACCAATGGCTGATGCCATTTCACTGGAAATGAACTCTGATTTTCTATTTTTCCTAGGATACTATCAGCTGTTCAAAGCAGGTGATTTTGTGTGTGTGTGTGTTTGTGTGTGTGTGTGTGTGTTTGGGTCACACCAGGCAATGCTCACTCCTGGTTTTGCATTCAGGAATCACTCCTGCTAGTGTTTCCGGAACCATATGGGATGCTGGGGGTGGAACCCAGGTCAGCTACGTGCAAGGTAAATGCCCTACCCACTGTTCTATCATTCTGGCTCCAAAGTAGTGTGATTAATAAGTTGAAGTCCTGTGATTACAGCTGGAGAATGTCCTGGTCATTCCTGACCTGATCAGTTCTCTCCAAGATCACTCAGGGTGCTCAGGGATCACTCCTAGAGGGCTCAGAGAACATATGCAGTTCTGGCAATTGAACTGTGGTTGGCCATATGCAAGGCAAGTGTTTTACTCTCTGTACTCTCTCTCTCTCTCTCTCTCTCTCTCTCTCTCTCTCTCTCTCTGGTCCTAGCTCCCTTCACAACAGTACAAAGGAAATGAATCAATCTATTTCCTGTCTTTCTTTCTTTCTTTCTTTCTTTCTTTCTTTCTTTCTTTCTTTCTTTCCTTCCTTCCTTTCTCTCTCTCTCTCTCTCTCTCTCTCTCTCTTTCTTTCTTTGTTGTTGGTTTGATAGTTTTTTTGTGGTCACACCTGTTGGTGCTTTGGATTACTCCTGGCTTTGCATTAGGGAATCAGTCACAGTGGGCTCAGAGGAACCATATGGGATGCCTAGGATTGAATCAGGGTTGGCTGTGTGCAATCTCTCTGGCCCCGTTTCTGGTTTGGGGCAAGAACCAGGAATAGATAGAAGGAAGTGAAGGGGAGGTAGGCTAGTAGGGAGGAGCAGCAGGCAGCCTCTGCTCAGAGGGAGGGCAGCAGGAACCCACCCAGAGTGGAGCCTCAGGGAAGTAGCCAATGAAGGCCGGAAGAGACCTGTGGCCTCCAGTCTAACCTCCAGCCCCAGACAAGTTGCCAAGAGCAGCAGAGCCAGAGAACCCAAGTGGAGGCAGCTTAATTCATCAGCATCCAGTTGGTTAAAAATAACTTCACTTATTAGTTTAAGTGAGATCACCATGGGGCTGGAAACTCGCCGTCAGTGAAACAAAAATACAGAGAGGAAAAGGAGAAAGGTTTACATTTATGATGAAGTTTGTTTCCCAAAAGAAATCCAGGAGGAAACTGCCTACACATTCTGCCCCATTTCCCTTCTGGGTGCGTTGGGCCTGGCAGGACTTGCAGTTTCAGAGGTAGGAGCTGCCTGCAGCCCCACTGTTGGGCCCAAAGAAAATCAGAGCTGTGTGCCATGGAGCCTCCTCAGGGATAAGGACATGCTGAGAAATAAACAACGTGGTACAGGGGCGAAGCTGATGTACTGGTCTCTACACCTGCAGTCTCCTTCCTTGCACCGAAACATGCAGCTGGTCCTGGCTATCCATGACATCTCACTGTGGAGAAGCAGTGCCCCACAGTGCTGGGGAGCACTGTCGGAGTTCTTTCCATTGGATCACCAGCCAATGCCCAGAGAGCTTATTTTGACATCCCTCCTGCTTTTTTAGAAAGGTAACCCCTCCTACCTAGGCATGCACACAGCGTCCCTTTCTTGGTCAGCAGGAAGCCTCCTCTCAAACCAGGCCCTGACGAGACCAACTCCACGCTTCCCTTACTCCCTACCCAGAGAGCCTCGCTGAGCTGGGGTGCAGGGAGTACCTATCTTCTCTGGACACAGGACCCTGGGCATTTGGTCTCTGGTACTGTGCGAACTGCCTGCTCCACCAAAGGGAAAGGGTGTTCACATTCATGAAAGGTATGAGAAATTTCCTTCACAGCTCCTACAAAATCCTAAGGATTTTTGTAAATGATGGGTGTTTTGTTTGGACCCTGGAGATCTACTCCAGGACCTCATACTTGCTCAGTAAGCATGTGCTCTATCATTGAGTAAGCTTCCCAGCCCCTGTAGAGTATTTGGTTACTGTTGTTTTGAGAAAAGGAAGAGTCCGTTCTTAAAAAATGTTGATTTTCATAATTATTTCACTGTTGGAGAGAAACGATAATAACTGCAATGTCTTGAATATTCTCTACCTCGTACACCAACGTATTTTCATTCTGTCCTATTTGCCTTATTATTCTCTCTCCCTTCCTATGTTTCTCCTTCTCCTCACCCCCATATACACATACATATATAGAGAGATGTATTGAGCTGTAGAGATAGGTAGCTATATGTAAAGAGACATATAGAATACATTCGCTATGCCAAAAACAGTAACAACAAGTCTCACAATGGAGATGTTACTGGTGCCCACCCGAGAAAGTCAATGAACAATGGGAGGACAGTGACAGTGACAGTGACATATGTTGATGTGTTTATGCATACTTGTTAATAAGCATATTGTACATTTTTAGTGGTAAGTCTATTCTGAAGTGTTTGAGAGGACTTTGTAGATCTGAAGTTCCTTTGTTCCTAAAATCCTCAAGGTGCAAATCCAAGAACAGGGATGCTTTTCTTGCACATAACTATGGTGCAGTCAGCAAAGTTGGGAAATTTAAACATTAATATATGACCTCTAATTCATAATTTCTATTCAGATTTCATCAGTTGTAGATCTTTTTGTATTGTTTTGTCTTGGGGCCACACCCAAAAGTGTTCAGGGCTCACCCCTGGCTTTCAGAGACCATTTCTGGTGGTGCTCGGGGACCATATGGTGTGCCAGATAAAAAAAATTGAACTCAGGTTGGTAGGCTACAAAGCAGGCAACCTACCCACTGTATTATCTCTCTGGCCCCTGTTGTGTAGATCCTTTATTCCTGGTCTAAGATGCAATTGAGGACCACAAATTTGTTCACAAGTCTTTTTAGTCTGTTTGAGTCTAGAACAATTGCTTGGTCTTCCTTCATCTTTTTTATCCTTGACAGATTTTAGAAATACAGGGCTGCTGATATTTGGTAGGATATTTTTAAAATTTGTTTGGCTAATTTTCCTCATGGTTCGGTTCAAGTTATTCATTTTTGGCAGGAATCCTACTGAATTGAAGCTGTTTTCTTCTAAGTGCAGTGTATCAGGAGGCACATACATTGTTTTGTCCACAAACCTAATATCATGATTATGTCAAGAGACAATATCATGATTATAAACTCAAGGTCCTAGAGGATATGGTATGGATATTTCCAACTTAGACTTCATGCACTACAATGGTGGGTAAAAGCAGTACATACTTGCATGTACACAACCTACTTGAAAGCCTATGAAGTGGGAAGCCCAGGCTAGTCTCCTGCATGATGAGAAATACTGCCTCCATCATCCTCATCACCCCAATCAACAGCCAGACAGTCATGCTACTTGAGAAGCACAGCTATAGAACCAACAACTGATGGTCGACTCATGCTTGTACCTAGCCAGAA
Organism: Sorex fumeus; assembly: GCF_029834395.1. NCBI lineage: Eukaryota > Metazoa > Chordata > Mammalia > Eulipotyphla > Soricidae > Sorex > Sorex fumeus. Next base: position 36,180,672 of record NW_026606129.1, read on the forward strand.
CAGAAGTTGCTTGCCCCACAGCACAGTGAACTAACTAAACACTTGTGTTTTTGTAGCCTCTAGAGTTTGAAGTGGCATATTACATAGCAAAAGCTTCATCTTCACTGCAGGGAAGAGGTGACTCAGAAGACCTAGAGATCCACTTGAGATCCCCAAATAAACAAGGTCATACTGTTTTTCTTCTAGCTCTACTGAATGTCTTCCAGAGAATGAAATCTTTGTGTATGTTTGGCATTCAAAGGATAGTCTCAATGTTTAAAGAAACACACCATGGCTATGGTTTTCCCAAGCCTTTTGAAGGCAAGACTGTACCCTACAGTTGCTTGATAAGTCAGAAGATAATAGGAGACTGTCACTGTCACTGTCCTCCCGTTGTTCATTGATTTGCTCGAGTGGGCCCAGTAGCATTGTGAGACTTGTTACTGTGTTTGGGATATGAATATGTCACGGGTAGCTTGCCAGGCTTTGCCGTGTGGGTGAGATACTCTCGGTAGCTTGCCAGGCTCTCCGAGAGGGGTGGAGGAATCAAACTTGGGTAGGCCATGTTGGATGCATGCAAGGCAAATGCCTTACCCGCTGTGCTATCACTCCAGCCCATAGTAGGAGACTATCCCAACAAATTCTTTCAGAGAAATAAGCAACTGAGGAAGCTTTTCTGCAGGAAGACCCATAGTAGGAGAGATACTTATACCAGTCAACATCTAAAAAGCATCAGCCAGGGCCTTAGATTCACTACTGATATCTAATTTACTAACCCCTCTGATCCCACCTTGGTGATAGAATTGGTGTCTTTACAGCATTGATATTTGTATTTCTACCAAGTTCATTTGGTATTTCTCATTCTTAGTAATATATGGGGCAAGACAGCATGTTAAAATTACAGGGAAGCTTAAAAAGAAATGTTCAGAACATTATATTAGAATCTCAGAGCTGGCACTCAGACATCAGTATTTCTGAAAACTTCCCAGATGAGGCTTATGTGCAGCCAGGCAGTAGAATCTAATCTGACCTCTAGAACTGATCCGTCAGCAGCTAGATTTTTCTGCAATTTCATGGGCTGGAGCGATAGCACAGCGGTAGGGTGTTTGCCTTGCACGTGGCCGGCCCAGCAAACCTGGTTTCAATTCCTCCACCCCTCTGAGAGAGCCCGGCAAGCTACCAAGAATATCTAGCCCGCACGGCAATATGCCAAACACAGTATTAAGCAGTCTCACAATAGAGACGTTACTGGGCCCATTCGAGCAAATTGATGAACAACGGGAGGACAGAGTTAAAGTGTGTTCATGAACATCACCTCATCATGACATAGTCATGATAATCAAGGTTGTACTTTTGGTCAGTGTACAAGAAATGCTACCCCCGAGATTCTTTTATTGTTAGATCCTCATTGCTTGGTTTTCCAGAAGGACGTTCAATATTCTAGGGGACATTTCCTCATTACTAAACATTTCCTTTTGGGAAAAAAGAAGTTCGTTTTTAAAGCACAGTTTTCACCACAGAGAAAGACGGCAGAGCATTGTGCATCAGTCAGATGCTAGCCGAGGTCTTCCCTAATCCCTAGAGAGCTTTACCATTCCCATGCAGAGGGGGGCACCTGAATGCTTTTGTCACAGTGGTACTCAAGCTATTGAACCCCTTCGGTTGTGCAACCCAAACTCAGAATATGCAAGGAATCAAGATCTCCTGAAAGCATCTCATAACCAGTGGCAGGCAAGTGCATCTCCCTTGCTAATGGTCAGGAAAAATGCCTGCACTAATTCCAGAGACCCTTTGGTGGGACTGAGCCAGAATTATTTCTCACCTCACCATCCATCCTGTAGACTGTGCTCTATGGCACCTTTGGTTGTCCCCATAATTTCTCTGTCCTCTAGTTTCTCTGTCCATATTCCCCAGACACTGGCTTGACTTTGGAAGACTTCTTGATAAATCATGCTTAATGAATGGATCCTCATCTGTTTCTAGAGAACACCACCTAAGGTGCTTTCACAACTTGTAAACTCCTTATAAGTACTGACCTTCATCCTTAATGCAAAGGGCATTGTATGTGCCTCCAGGAACTGGATTGTTGTCAATTCTGACATCAACAGCTCTCATGGTCTGCTGTTCACCATTCCCCTTGCTACATACAGTTGTCCTGAAATAGACAAAGAATGCATGGGGTCAAGTTAGCCAAATTAACCAAAATGTAAAATAGAAATTCTTTTCTGTTACCACTACATCAGTAGAGATATTTTTGATTCAGGGGGTTGAGTTTGAAAGTACCGATGTGGAAACTCTCTTCGAAAATATATAATCAGGAAGACATAAACAATACTTAAGCTGAGTTCATATGTTTTGATTCAAGTTTCAGATGCAATGCATTGATAATCCCTTCAAGTATATGTTTTCTATCTCAGGAAATTATGCTCTTCATCTTTTTTGGTTTCTTTCCTTTTGAGGAAGTTTGCTTTGCTGTTCTAGATTCCTTAACACAGATAATTAGTTCATGGAATTCATTCTTTTCCAACATTATTAATCTAGATTTTCCCCCAGGAATATCTTCAAATCATAATATCCTACAAGTAGAGTATATTCTTAATATAATGCAGTTGTCTATATAGCTAATTTCATCATAATTGACTTTCTGTCCCATTATTTATCTGGGGATGTATTTTATAAACTAAAAATAGTAGAATCTTAAAAAAAATTCACCGGACAATTTTTTTTTCTTTTTAAATCATATAGTCTATTTATATTTAATTAAACTACAGCTATCTCTTAAATTAAATTTGCCATATTATAAGTTCTTTCTATTTAGTTTTTTAGATTTCTCTTTTTGGGCTATTTGAAATATCTTTTCTTTGACTTTCTCTTTTTCTGTGTTGGTTTGGTAATTAGATAATCTTTTTCTGTTTTTTAGTGGTTACTCCAGAGATTACATAATGTTTCCTTGACTTGAATGTATTAAATTTAGCATTCCCATTATTTTAACACTATTTTGCTCTCTTCCCCAAAAATATAATTCAAAATAAACTATTCTATTACATATATTAAATACTTTCTGACTTTATACAATTTTTGTGATCATTATTTTTTCTTTAAAAAATAACATAATTCTATTGACATACATACTTAATCATTCCATTCATACTTTTTCACATCTCTAGTCTCTGTATTTATTTTCCTTCTGCCTAAAGAGTGTCCTATAGTGTTTCTTTCGTTGTAGGTCTGATATAATGAATTTTCTCTTTTATTTTTACTTTCATTTTTACTCTTGAAAGATACTATAACTGGGTATAAAATCCCATATTGTCAGCAATTTTCATTCAGCAGTTTGAAGTTATAATTCAATTGTTTTCCTTTTTTGCCACATTCAGTGGTGCTCAGGGGCTTCTCTTCTCCTGGATCTGTGCTGGGGGAGTTGTTTGTTCCTTGAGTTTCTCAGAGGAACATGTGGTGCCAGGGATGGAACATGGGCCTCCTACATGCAAAGCCTGCATTCAGCCCACTGAGTGCTCTCTCTGGTTCCTCCCCCCATTTTTTGCCTTCTAAGGGTGCTCACTGGGTCTTGGGGCCACTCACAGCAACTCTCAGTCAGTTAGGTTGACTGTTGGATGCTAGGACACAATGATGCAGAGATGCTTGAGCCTTGTACTGCCAGGTGCCACAGGGCCACACCTGCTAGTGTTTGTGGGCCTTAAGGGCCACAATGGAGGGTGCTTAAGAGGTCATGTGGTGCTGAGTTGGTAATCTTTATGCTATCTCCCTCCCCATATGTTTGTCTTTTGGTTCAGTTTATTGTTTCTTTTTTGAATGTATTTTCTTTTTGTTCCTATTGATTTTAATAATTTTACTCATGTTTAATTTTGTGAGGTCTCCAAAACGGTGCTCAGGGAGCCCAGTGGCAACTCTTGGCAATTCTTGACCAACTGGATAAGGTGTTTCAATGCTTAGGGCTGGAGCGTACAGAACTTCTCTGGCCCTTTGGTACTATGGCATTAGGGGTACACTGAATGTGCTTGAAGGCCTGCAGGGTCATACCTGGCAGTGCTTGGATACCTCTAGATGTTTCTCTTCATTATGGTTGTCTTGGGCTGGAGTGATAGCATAGCACGTAGGACGTTTGCCTTGCACACAGCTGACCTGGGTTCGATTCCTCCACCCCTCTCAGAGAGCCTGGCAAGCTACTGAGAGTATTCCGCCCACACAGCAAAGCCTGGCAAGCTACCCATGATGTATCTGATATGCCAAAAACAGTAACAACAAAGTCTCACAATGGGGATGTTACTGGTGCCCGCTCGAGCAACTCAATGAACAACGGGAGGACAGTGCTACAGTGCTATGGTTGTCTTATATGTTTAACCTTTTTTTCCCCTCCTGTTTAGAATTCCAATTATATGCATCTTCTTTCTTTTTACCACTTTGAATCCCCTTTCCCTCTGAAGGGAGAGAATTCTAGATTCTATATTTGTCTGCATTTTATGTGTATTCAATGTAAACTGATGGCAATACTAATAAAATCGACTATATGCCTGTAATTTCATCAATCTCAAGATATACCATACGTTAAATAGTTTTCATTTGGTTGGGGGAGACATTGGCTATGCAGGAAAGATTCCTGGTAAAATGTATATACTAATGTTCAGTTCCTTCTTAGCTACAAAAACAGTAAAACAGAAAAGACTATTTTTATTTATTTATTTTCAGTAGGTTCACAAGCAGTAGTGGCTCTTGGAGGCCATGAAACGCTGGGGATCAAACTTAATGCCCTACACATGTGCTCTACCACTTGAGTTATCTGTTCCACCTTCAAAATGAACTTATCACAGAGGCATGTTTTCTTCTTTCAAAGTAATAGCTAACCAATATAGAAATCTATTAATACTCCTCAGCATCTCTAACCACAAACCCAGAAAGGATAGCCTTTCCAATGACCCTGTCCTGACTTGTACACCACCAGGATACCCCTAACTCCAGTATAGTCTTAGAGAATTTCTGAATAATTTGGTTATCTAAGGCAGTGAATAATGGAAAAATTTATACAGGACCATATTATGCATGCACATACTACTTGCCTATTTAGGAGCAAGGGTGTAAAATAGGATGCAGAGGGGGACACATGTCTAGATTCACAGAAAAGCACTGGCAGTGGTCATGGGTGTTCTTTAAGTTCAGTTCTTGCTTCCCAGGTGGCACATGTGGAGATGTGAGTCAGTATGACTATGTATTTTCCATGGCCAACTGCCATCCAGACATCTCCAGGGTTGTTATCCACTAGAGGAAATCTTTGAGCACATTTTGTTCTTTCACATTCCTTGTGGCATGCAGGGGGCGCTTCCTTGAGACTGGCTAATAAGGCAGGCACTGGCACTGTGGAGAACTTTTCTCCTAGCTAACCACAAGATGGACTTCTCTCCAAGGAATTCATGGGTTAGGGTCCCAGACAGTGCAAATTGGGAGTAGCTCACTTCTGCTCTATAATGATGAGGTCCTGCAAGACTGGTGGTAAATCAATAGACTAATGTGGCTGGCTAGAATCATTCGATGGATGAACTGCCTATTGGCTGGGACATTGAAGTTCCTGCTGACAGTATCAACGTGAATCACTTCTATGTGGCCTTCTTCTGCAACATGGCCACTGCAGGATAACCAGACTTCTCCCCTCCATCTCACCAGTGAGAGAACCAGAACCAGAACCAGGTCTAATCTCATAAGTCATGTGGCATCATGTTTGCTGTAGTTAGCAGGCTGAGGCTCTCCTATGCAGTCTCTGATTTAAAGGGAAAGGACAGAGCATCCACTGCTTCATGAGAAGCATGTTAAAGAACTCATGGCGTTATCTAAAGCCCCCCAAACCATCTTTCTATACATGTGAATGTGCAGGAAGATGCACAGAGAAAAGGAGATAAAGAATATAAGCCAATTTTTAAAAACTTTTTACCTCTGAGGTACGAGACAAGAGAGAATCCCACTATATACTTTTTATAGATCTGTATTATTTTAAGTTTATTAGTGCTGCAAATTAAAAGGGAAATTCAAAGTAACAGAGGGTGGGAAACGGGAAGGATTCCAGAATAATTTTTTGAATGTGAACAGTCCAAATAAGAATGTTCTAGAAGCCACTGCCCACTCTACCTTGCCTGTGCTGGCAGCAGCATTTTTTTTTTTTAACCACAATTTACCTATCCTCAACAGGATAATTCTTTTAATTTACTCATGGTGAATTCCAAAATTACAAAGTTATTCTGATCCATAGTCAGACGCGTTATCCATTGCGCCACTGGCCCATCATTGGGCTGGAGCGATAGCACAGTGGGTAGGGTGTTCGTCTTACAAGCGGCCAACATGGCCGACCCGAGTTCGATTCCTCCGCCCCTCTCGGAGAGCCCGGCAAGCTACCGAGAGTATTCGATATGCCAGACACAGTAACAACAAAGTCTCCAATGGAGACGTTACTGGGCCCGCTCGAGCAAATCGACGATCAACAGGAGGGCCTTTACCTTTACCTTTTACAAAGTTATTCATGATTTGGTTTCAGTCATACAATGCTCCAAACACAGACCCTTCACTAGTGACCATTTTCCTCCACCAATGCCCCCAATTTCCCTGCCCCTTCCTAGCCTGCCTCTATGGCAGGCTCTTTTTGCTTACTTTCAGCTTTCTTGTTTCCTTCACCAGTGACCACTCTCCTCCACCAGTGTTGGACTGTACCTTCCCTGACCTGTCCCACTCCCACCCCATGTGGCAAACTTCCTACTGTAAACCAGTTCTCTTATCCCTTATTTCTATTGCCTTTGGGCATGTGTTATCTCCCCCACTATGTTTGTTTATATCCCACATCTGATCAATAGGATCATTTCTTGAGCCCTTCCTCCTATTATATATGTGTCCTGTATAAATTTTTCCATTATTCTCTGTCACTGCTTAGATAACCAAGTTATTCAGAAATTCTCTAAGACTATACTGAAGCTATATATTATAGCTATACATTAGCCCTGGGGGATATTCAGGTAGGGTGTGAAGGAGAGATTACCCCTTCTTCCTCTCAGGTTGCCATCCTTACCCGAGGGTGCCATCTGCCAGCCAGCCTGTGGTGCACACGGAGAAGGCACAGTCTTGGACTACTCTTCGCAGCTCATCCGCAGACACCAGGTGGGCGCCCCGGCCCTTGCAGGAAAGCCGAGCTGCTTCCAGCTGCAGGCCCAGAGAGCCGTTCGGAGACTCCAGCACAAAGAGCTTTCCTGTGTGAGGACAAGTACAGTATAGACTGGGTTCAGGATCCAGGGGCAATTAATCTCAGTGAACACCATCTCTGACAGGCACCTGTCAGAAGAACTGTAGCTGCTTCCTTAGCTACAGATGCAAGCAGCTCCTTCACAGTGCTCAACTCAGGGACTGACCAGGTAATGACCATTCGTATAAAGTTTTCATCCATTTTTTTGTTTTTCTTTAAGAAAACCAATTTAATCATCTGGATTAGACCTTCAAATTCTCCAGTCACATGGGTATTTGTATAACAATTTGGCAACCTAGTTCCTTGAAATCACTGTCTTGGGTGGAGCTGGGTTGGGTCATGTGGTATTCAAGGCATCCACACAGACCCAAGTTGTACCTTCTACTGATTCTATTATTGAAAAGTGTCTTTATACCCAGAAGGTTGCTTCCCTCCTGGTCTCAGAGTCTATTAGGTCCTTCCAAAATGAACTCAAGTGTTTGCTGTACAAATCCTGGTCTGGACAAGATGACAATGACCATGCCCAGTGCATCTTGGTTCACAACACATCAATATATAGGCATTAGAGGACATCAATATATAGGCATTAGAGGACGTCAACAATGTGTGACAGAAGGGGTTGGAGAGATAGCATAGCAGGTAGGGCATTTCCCTTGCATGTAGTTAATTCTGGTTATATCTCCAGCACTGCATATAATCCCTGAACATGAGCCAGGATTAAGACCTGAGCAATGTTATGTGTGTCCCCAAGAAGACAAAAACAAAAACAAAAAGAAAAGAAATGTGTGATGAATGAAGCGAGTCAGGCAGGGGTACATTTTAAAGCACTCATAAAAGAGCTCATGGAAGGAATCCAGGATACAGGGGAAGCACTGGAGCCACTGCCCCAGGAGGGACAAAGCCAGGCTTCAGGTGGCTCTATTAAGTTTAAAGTCAAGGGGAAAACAACCCAATGAGAACAAGAAATCTTCATTTCCATTTGCCGGAAAAACTTCGTATTTGTTTTACTGGACTAAGACACATAACCTATCTACAACAAAATTATGATGATACGTAAAACTCCCCCTCTCTAGTTTTTGATAAAAGGGTCTTAATACAAATGCAAGATAAGCACTAATCACAATGGCCAAAATCCCTGTCCAGGAACAGATGACTGATAAAGACACTAATACATACACACAATGGGATACTACTCAGTTATAAAAAAATAAAGAGATAAAATTGCACAATTTGCTGTGACATAGATGGGTCTGCTTTTTTGTTTGTTTGTTTGTTTGTTTCTGGGTCACACCAGGCTATATTCAGATTTACTGCTGATTCTTCACTCAGGGATCACTCCTTGTGGTTCTGTGGGTACCATATAGGTTGCTGGCATGGATGGATCAGATCTGGAGAATATCATGCTGTGTGAAGTCAGTCAAAAGGAGAGTGACAGACACAGGATGATCTCTCTTCTATGTGGGCTATAATGACTCTAAATAGGGGGAAAACAAAAGCCTAAGTCGACAGAACCTGGGTTTCAGTAGGAAGATTATTCGGGGGTCAGGGGGGCGGTGTGGGAATGGAAAACTTGCACAACAGTGGACGGAAGACTCACTTGGGTGGACAGTGTGGTACTGGAACATTTTATGTAAAAGCCCCTATTAATAACAGTTTTGTAACCTCAGTGACTAAAATAAAATACATTGTTTTGAAAAGTGCAAGGTAAAGTTCCAAGTAAACTTATCTTTGGTGACTGTTGCATCCTCAGAACTTGACACAGCTTGAATGATTAGACATGGCAGGTGCTCTCCCAGGAGAAAAGAATCATTACACTTTGCATGAGTAGTATTGGATTATGTGTGTGTGTATGGGGGAGTTATAAAAATTAAATTGAGGTTTTATTGGCCAAGGGGGATTTAAAGATCACAAGAGAGAGGGAAGCTGACAGACTTCTTGCTTCTTCACCCCCCACGACACAGAAGTACACAAATCAGGGAATCTTAATAGTAAAACTCTCAGAAACCAAGAGAACAAGGATTAAATGTAACTTCTCTCATTTTCAAGGGGCTGTTGGAAAAATTACCCTGGTAATAGGAACCCATTTGTCAGTCCTCAATGGGAATTACAATCCTAACTAACACTGATGTCTAAGACAGTTTTAGTCATAGGTTTAAAGTAGATTGAGATGGACATTCGCCCACATATATGGTAAGAATAAGTGTGAATCATTTCTGGAGAAAAAATACTCAGAGAATCCCATGCAAACAATTTTTCAGAGTAAAATTGTTACTCTGAAATTGTTAATTTTTCAGAGTAAAATAATCACTCTGTAAAATGCAGCCAAAAGTATAAGGAAGCTAGGTGTTTCCATGAATGACAAGTGACATATAACAAGCAGCAAAACTGACATAAAACAATCCTGATACATTGGTATTACATAATGATAATACCAATGATAAACAAATATGTAATGGGTATTTGGGGGTGTCATTTTACTATTTTTAAAAATTATTTTATTATTATTATTATTATTATTTCTGATCTACACCCAGCATTGCTCAGGGCTTACTCTTTCTTTGCTATGCACTCAAGGATCACTCCTAGCAGGCTTGGGGCTCATATGGGGTGCCAGAGATTGAATTCTGATGACCTGGTGCAAGGCAAACACCCTGTTTACTGCACTATCACTCCAGCCCCTTGATATTTTAGACACAAGTGAATAAAGAACTTATCCTTGAAAGGGGAATTTTAAACATTCACCAAAATGGAGTAAAGAGCAAAAAAGATGAAAAATATGATGATAAACATGGAGGAAAGGATTAGGATGAATATATATATATATAATCCATGATTTATATATATATATTTATATATATAAATAATCCATTACTTATATATATAATCCATGATTTGCTAGTAGAATCTTACAGTTATTGAAAACATTTATCAAGAACAAAAGTGAAACAAACACATTTTCAGATAGATAAAAATGAAGCCAAGTAGATCTTTATATAAAATCCTAGAAGTATTTCAGTCAGAAAGAAAATCATCTGAGGCAATGTGGACAAGAAGGAAGGAATCAATACATGGTAAAATATAAATGAACACTGTCAAACGTGTAAAATGTCACCCAACCATAGCTGAGTACACTTTACTCCTAAGAGCACATGCGATATTCTCTAGTATACACCATATGCTAGGCCACAAAAATGAGATCAGATAAATTTAGAAGGATTACAATTGTACAAAATCTGTTTCCTAATTACAGTGAGTTGGACTTAGACATTAATAACAGAAATATGTTAGGGAATTTACAAATTGGTGAAAATGAAAAAAAAAAACCCTAAATAAGTCAAAAGAGAAGTCACAGTTGAAACTTGAAACTACTTTGAGATAAATGAAAACAAACTTATTGAAACTTACCTGATATAACTAGTACAGTGCATAGGGGTAAATTTACAGCTGTGAGTTTCTGCATTAAAATAAGAAATATAGAGACTTGAGAGATCATACAGTGGGTAAGGCCATTGTTTGCACACAACTGATTCCAGTTCAATCCCAAGCAATGTATATAATCTCCTGAGCATTGCCAGAAGTTATCCCTGAACATCAGGGGGAAAAAAAGGAGAAGAAATGAGAAAAGTAAAAAGAAAGAAAGGGAGGGGGAAAAGAATTGCATAGATGATGAAGTGGGTAGATCAAACAGATCAAGGGTCTATTTGGCACTCAAAACTCAACTAACATAATATACCTATCAACAGAATAAAGAACAAAACCTTATGGATCTTCTCAGTACATGGATAAAATGCACCTGATAAAATTCAGTGCTACTTTGACAAAGCACTGAACAAGGCAGTAAAGGAGAGGAAAGATTTCTTTAATCTGATAGAAAGCAACTACAAAAATCCCATAGCTAAAATTATACTTAGTAATGAAATGTTGACTACTTTCCCCTAAGATCTTTGACAACAAGAATGTCTGTCCCTGTCATTTCTATTCAACACTCTACTGGCTGCTCGAGACAGAAAAATTTGGAAAGAAAACAAAATAGAAAGCATCCAGATTTGAAAAAAGAAACATAACCATCTCTCCTTAAGATCAATATAATTTTGCAAATAAAATTTTTTAAATAAATGTTGGAATATTGTAAGTTTGAAACTCTATTATTAACTATATGCACACCATAGTGCCTAATGAAAAATTACAAACAAATAAAAGAACTAATGAAAGAAAGAAATAACAAGAAAAGGGAAGGAAGGAAGAAAGAAAGGATGGAAGGAAGAAATTCCATTGAAAATTACTAGAACAAGTATAGCAAGGTTGCAGTACACAAGCTCATATCAGTTGTAGTTCTCAACTCTAGCAAGGGATAGTCTAAAAACAAAAGTACTATTCCATATCACCCCAGAGAACTAAAATATGTATTATTTTAGTTTGATAAAAGACATGTAATTCTGGAGGTCTCTGAAGGTCCCAGTGGCCTCCAGAACTGTGGGGACTGAGCAGCACTGTGTCACGTGCTGGACGATAGAACAGTCTGATCCAGTTCTCGGAGTGCCATAGGGAGTGGCCCAAGCTCCCTGAGCATTGCTTCAGAAGTCTCCCTGCCCTCAAATATGTAAAATGTGTACTCTGAAAATTGCAAAAACACTATTGAAAGCAACTAAAGAAGACTTAGGTAAAGGGGAATTCCTTTTCTTGGATAGGAAGACTGCATTGTTAAGATAGCAATGCTCACCAATAGATCTATGGGCTCAGCACCATTTCCATCAAAATCTCAGTTGCTTTTGTTGGTCTTAGAATTCAGAGAGAAATGTAAGGGTCCCAGAGTAGCCAAAACATATTGCAATTATCACACTTCCCAATTTCAATTGCTATGGTAATCAACTCAGTGTGGTTTGGCATATGATAGAAAAACTGGTAAGTGGAATTGTGAGTCCAGAATAAACTTTTCCAATTACAGTCAATTTGTATTTAACAAGGGTGTGAAGACCACTCAATGAGAAAAGAAGTTTTCCCACAAATGGTGATGGAGCAAGATAGCTCCATGCAGAAGAACAAAGTTGAATTTCTTCTTCACACTATAAACAGAGATTTGCTCCAAGTGAATCTTATTAAATCTAAGAGTCAAAACTATAACCCTTTTAAAATAACATAGGAGGAACCTTTGTAATCATAAATTATGCAATTATTTGACACAACACCAAAAGCACAAGAAATAAAAAAAACTTTATTTAATTTTTTAAAACAAAAAAAAATCAATTGTTTCAGTAGAAAAAATCAAGGACCAGAAAGATCACTCAACAAGCTAAATACATGCTTTGCATACAGGAAGCTCAGGTTCAGTCCCCCCAAAAGCATGGTCCGCCAAGAACTATCAGGAGTAACTCCTGAGTATTGAGCTGGGAGTATCCCCCCAAGCACCACTGGGTGTAGCCCAAAAATCAAAAACAGAGAACAAAAATCAATAAAATGAAAAGACAACCACAGAACAGGATGAAAAATTGTAAAATATATAACTGATAAGAAACTCTAAAAGGGCATTCATTCTCTTAGTCTACCAGGGATAGATATGAAGGGGCTTCTCTGTGATATTGCTGGAATTGGGAGAAATTAAACATGCAGTCTTCTGCCCCCGCGCCTGGGTGTTCCTCACTGGGACCCCTTGGAGGGGAGCGGGTTGAGCTTTCCTCCCCGCCCCGACCGGGGCTCCGGCAGCCGAAGACCTCCAGGACCAGCCACCACCATGCTGAGACCACTCTCCGCACACATGAAGGTACTGGCAGAGGGACAAAGCCACGCGGGTTCCGGGGCCGAGACCTCCAAGCCTACTAGGATTGGAGTTGAGCATCTTCCATCCAGATCCTCCAAATTCCAGTAGGCGGGGGTCACACCCACCACCTGGCCCCCTGGCGCCATCAGCGACCAAGACTCAGAGACTATAAAATCCAGATCCCGGACGAGAACAGTGCATTTGCGGCCGCGCGACATCTTATCAGAACTTTTTTTTATGGCATCTTATTATCTCATTCCTACTTTGGACAAACTTGCAGGCTATCGAATGTAGCCTGCCCTCAGGGCAGAGTCTGGCAAACTCCCCGTGGCGTACCAAATATGCCAAATACCAGTAACAATGATGGGTCTCATTCTCCTAAAGAGCCGTGAATATAATCTCAGGGCTAGGATGAAAGAGACGTTACTGGGGCCTGCTCGAGGCAATCGACGAATAACAGGATGATGAAATGAAAAATGAAAAACATGCAATTGAAGCGTGGACAAAAAAGAAACCTGCATCTCAATAGGTGTAGAACTCAATAACAACAGATCAAATAGTCTGATTTTAAAATGGGCAAAGAAGGGGCCGGTGATAAAGTTCAGGGGTTAAGGTACTTGTCTTATATCTGGCCAAACCCTGTTTGAAACCCTGGCACCACATATGATCTCCAGCACCATCAGGGGTCGCTCCTGAGCACAGAGGAGGAATAATCTCTAGTGCCACTGACTTTGACCTTTCGAAAAGGGTGATGGTAAAGGAATTGAAAAGAAGTCCTTGCCCTCACTGCTCCAAAGAAGTACATAAATAGCCAATGGGATATGAAAATATGATCTCGATCACTAATTTTTAGGAAACTGTGACTCACCACAATGAAGTAATGACTATATATATACATTAGGGTGGTTATATTTTCTAAAACATTGTCAAAAACAGCAAGTTTTGGTGAATAAGTGAGGAAGATGTCCCTCTCTGCCCATCATTGGATCTTGAGCATGGAACACACCCTACTAGAGGACAGAGAGTGGTGCCCAGGTGGCCCCCAACTATTGCAGGATCAAGCACTTCCAGAAGTAACTCAGGAAAAAGGTAAAATCAGGGACTTGGGGGATATTTGTATGGGTTCTAGCATCATGATTCACTATAACTATAAGTGGGAACAACCAAAGTGTCCAAGACCATTGAGAACATAATAGGATAAATGTGGCACTTAGGTTGTTACTGTTGTTACTGTGTCTGGCATATCGAATACTCTCAGTAGCTTGCCGGGCTCTCCGAGAGGGGCGGAGGAATCGAACTCGGGTCGGCCATGTTGGCTGCGTGCAAGGCAGACGCCCTACCCGCTGTACTATCGCTCCTAAGTGGGTATATTCATCAGTCTTGAAAGGGAATACAATTTTGTATCACTGTCTTGGGCTTTTATCTTATGGTATTTAATGCACCATAAGGGCTATACCTGGCCATGCTGGGAAGTCATGTGGTGATGGAGATCAAACCCAAGGCTTTTGTTCTATCATTTGAGTCGCATCTCCAACCCCAAAAGGAACGTAATGTGACAGATACTATGACATGAATAAATTCTGAAGACTTTGTAGGAAGTGGGGCTGGGGCTATAGCACAGTGGGTAGGGTGTTTGCCTTGCACACGGCCGACCCAGGTTCAATTCCCAGCATCCCATATGGTCCCCTGAGCACCACCAGGGGTAATTCCTGAGTGCACAGCCAGGAGTAACCCCTGTGCATTGCCGAGTGTGACCCAAAAAGAAAAAAAAAAAGACTTTGTAGGATGTGGGGGAAAGCCCGTCACACACACAAAAGTATGGTTCCATTTTACAGGAAGTTCTTAGAGCAATCAACTTTAGAGGAAAGAGAATGGTGTTTTCCAGGAATTTTTTGGGAGGAGAGGAGGGCAGGATGGAGAGTTATTATTTACTGGGTAGAGTTTTAATTTGGGAGGTGAAACAGTTCTAAAGATGGATAGTAGTGATGGGTATAGAACAATGTGAAAATTTTAAGAATTGTATGTTTGAAAGTGACTAAAATGGCAAAAATTGAACAAAAATATGAGCACACATTTCTTCAAAGAAGATATACAAGTGTCAATAAACAAATGCAAGGATGTTCAACATCATTAGCTATAATAAAAAAATAAAACCACAATAGAACCTTGCACCTTCTAAGATGGCTATAACAGGTAATTAATGATAGTGAGGATTACACAAACCTGTAAAACTAGTGATAGAAATTATATTGGTTGAGCTGCTTTAGAAAATCATCAGGCTGTTTATTTTTATTTTTTTTTATTTTGGGACACCGTGGTTTACAAACTATTATGAATAGGATTGATATATGATTGAGTCCACCATCAAACCCTTCACCCAGATGTCTACTTCCCTCCACCATTGTCAAAGGGACCCTCATCCACTATTTCTACCCCCATGGGAGACCTCTTACTGTAGACAAGTTCTAGCTTCTGTTGCTCTGGGCATATGTTATTTCCTTATTCTGTTTCTTCAGATCCTGTCTATAAGAGAGATCATTCTGTGTCTGCATCTGGCTGTTTTTCAAATGGTTAGACATAGAATCACACATACCCTCACAATCACACTCTTGGTTGAAAACTCAATATAATTGAAAACAAATATTTATATAAAATCACAAAAGTGTCGTATGAGTGTTTGATAACAGCATCATTTATAACAGTAGGCGAAAATAGAATCAATCTAGTGACCATTAACTGATGAATGGATGAACAGAACATGGTATATCTATAAAAGGGAATACTGTTTGGCAATAAAATAAGGTACTAATTTCACAAAAGATTATAAGATATGCTAAGTAAAAGAACTCAATAATAAAAATCCACATACTATATGATTCTATTTACATAAAAATATTCAGAGTAGGCAAATTCATAGAAACAAAAAACAGATTAATAGTTACCTAGAACTTGGTGCATGGGGTAGGGAGGAAATGAAGAGTAAATGCTGATGGATACAAAGTTTATTTTTGGCTTAATGAAAGAGTTCTAAAATTGTGTGTGGTGATGCATACCTCTGTGAGTATACTAAAAACCACTAAATCACATACTTTAAATGAGATAATTGTATGGCAAGTTAATTATACTTAAAGCTGTTACTTAAAAAGGCATTGTTAGAAAAAGATGGATTCTGTTAGGACAATGGTTATTTCATCAGTAATATAAAAACTTTTGGGGGGCACACCCGGTGATGCACAAGGGTTACTCCTGGCTTTGCACTCCTGACAGTGCTCAGGGTACTATATGGGATGCTAGGAATCGAACCCGAGTCGGCTGCATGCAAGGCAAACACCCTAAACACCCTACCTACTGTACTATTGCTCCAGCCCCAGTAATATAAAAACTTTAAACACAAATAAACATCTCTAGATTACAAAAGGCAATTATTAATAAAAATACAAGGAAAAAGAAAATTCACATCTTATAAAAATTTTAGTCACTATTCCTCTAGTAATTGATGAAACAGGAAAAAAATTGAAAAGGATAAAGATACAAAATTAACAGACTACACATATGGACCACTGCATAATACCATAGACTGCAGTATTCTGAAAAACCCGTTAGAAAAACTGCAAATAAACATTAATTTTAGGCACATACAGGATACTTGTAAAATTGATCAAGTACTAGGCTATGTTTCTATAAATGTGAAAAGTATGTAAAAAAATTTACATCTAAAACATATTCAAAATTAAAAATATAAAATATAAAAAATAATCCAAACCCAAAAAGGTTTTTTAATTTCCAAAAGGCCTAAATCATACAAAGCATGTTTTCAAAGTCACAAAACAAATAATCTAACATTGTTTTGCATATCATTTATTTACTAGGATCCAAATGTTGTTCAAAATCTTTTATAAAGCTTCATTAAACCAATCTTTATAACATCTCTATGACGTAGGTGTTATCATTAACCTTATAGTTAAGTTTTGGTATTAATAGTTTGTCTAAGATTACACAGTTGGTAATAAAACCAGGCAGTTTGGTTTTATAACAGTAAGCCTAACCACTGAATTATACTGCTTCTACAAAACAAAGGACAAACTAGGAAAATCCCCTTGTGTACGTAAATTACAAAACACACTTCTAAATGAACCATGAATTCAGAAGAGAATCCACAATTGAAATAATGCATCTTCACTTATGTGACAGAAACTTGTAGAAAAATTACAGTAGTATTTGAGGGAAATTTATAGCCTCAAATACTTATAATACAAAAGAACAATGGTTGCAAATCAAAGATTTAATTTCTACCTCAAAAAAAAAAAGACAAAAGAACATAAAATTAAAGGTTCTAAGAAAGAAGGAAATAAAGACAGCAGAAACCAATGGAAGAAAACCAGATGTTTTAGAAAAAAACTAAGATCCGAGTCTGCTTCTTTCTGATGAATGACAGAATTGATAAACTCCTAGTCACACTGATGAAGACAAAAGAGAAAATATAAAACAGGGGATTTTACAAAAAAAATCCCATAGATACTGAAAAGATATTAAGAAATTATTAATATCAATACATTCATATTAGTCTACATTTGACAACTTAGATAAAATGAACACTTTTTTGAGGGGGGCACACTGGGCAGTGCTCAGAAATTATTTCTGTCTCTGAGCTCAAGTTTAACTCCGGATGGGCCCAGGGGGCTATATGGCGTACAAGAGATCAAACTCTGGTTGGCTGCATAGAAGGCAAGCTCCCTACCTATATACTATTGATCCAGTTTCTGGGCAGTTATTTTTCTTTTTTAAAAACAGAACAGCATAATGGACACAAAGTGAGTAAGAAAATTTTAGTTCTGTACTGAGTCCAAATGGGGATATTCTTTTTCTTCTCTTTCCTTCTCTTCTACTTTCCAATAAACTTATATTTTCTAAAATATAGAAAATTGGGCTGGAGCAATAGCACAGTGGGTAGGGCGTTTGCCTTGCACACAGCCAACCCAGGTTCAATTCCTCTGCCCCTCTCGGAGAGCCCAGCAAGCTACCAAGAATATCCTGCCCAGACGTCAAAGCCTGGCAAGCTCCCTGTGATGTATTCTATATGTCAAAAACAGTAACAAGTCTCACACTGGAGATGTTACTGGTGCCCACTTGAGCAAATTGATGAACGATGGGAGGACAGGACAGTGCTACAGTGCTATTTTATAAAAAAAAGAAAAGACCTAATATTCCTTCATCTACTAAAGAAATTTAATTCAGAGGGCTTCAGTGTTAGTATGGTGGGTAAGGCATTTGCCTTGTATTCAGCCAACCTGGGTTCAATCCCTAGCACCCCATTTGATCCCCGGAGCCCTGCTAGGAATGATCCCTGAGTGCAGAGCCAGGAGTGAGACATGAGCACCGCTGGGGGTAATCCCAAAACAAAACAAATTTGAATTCATCATTTAAAACTTCTGCATATGGGGTCTGAGAGATAGTACAGTGGGTAGAGCGTTGGTCTTGCATGTGGCCAACCAGGTTCTATCCTCAGCATCCCATATGGTCCCTTGTGCACTGCCAGAAATAATTCCCAAGTGCAGAGCCAGGAGTAACCCCTGAGCAACATTGCATGTGGTGTCCCCAAAATAAATTAAATTTTTACATAAGAAAAAAAATTCAAACACAAGGACTCTCCCACCCAAAGTAAACAAAGCAAAACAAAAACCTCTCTTGAGCAAAAGGGAATGTCCTGCCACAGAGGTGGGGCAGGGTGGGGAGGGATGGGGGGTGGGAGGGTTAGGGCAGGGTGGGGAGGGATGGGGGGTTGGGAGGGTTACTGGGTTCATTGGTGGTGGAGAATGGGCACTGGTGGAGGGATGGGTACTTGATCATTGTATAACTGAGACCCAAACATGAAAGTTTGTAAGTCTACAACTGTACCTCATGGTGTTTCATTAACAAAAACAAACAAACAAACAAACAAAAAAAAACCCCCAAAACCAAAAACCTCTCTTTATGGAAGCCCTTTCAGAAAACAAAGAAGGAAATAATTTTTCAGTTTATTTTAGGAGCTACTATAACCCTGATGCTGGTATTTGACAAGAAGATATAAGAAATTAAAGTTATAAGCCAATATAGTTCATGAACATAGACTCCAAAGTTTGAATCTATTTTTTTCCTCCCTCTAGACTCAATTCCAGGTTATATCTTCACATAGTAGTTCCTTTCCCCAGGATTCTACTGACACACATGCTTTCAAAGACTAGTTTACACAGATAAGACAATGTTCTCCCCAGTCCAGTTCTATTCCATTCACTCCACCCAGCTTCTAGCCTAACCTTTTCTAACATGGACAAGTAAAATAGTATCCTACAGGCCTCTCTCAATCCAATCTTGCCCTGGTTCCATATATTCTCCCTATAACACCACTGGGGTGATCTTTTCAAAATGTAAGTCCCATCAGTCACTCAATTTCTGGAAAACATTCAAAAGATTCCTTTCCTTTTTTGGATTAATTCAAAACTTGGCCTACAGAACCCCACAGTGTTGCACTCATACCAATTTCCCTAGCATCATCTCAAGCCATTTCCATCCTGAAATCTTGGCTTGATCACATGTTCTTTTTGTCTCTTATCACTTCTTCCATTTTTCTTGGCCACTCACAGTCATTGCAATTCTATTCTCTACCCTGACACACACACTATTCATTCCTCCTCTATTCCCAATTCATTCTCAGTCACCTTTCAGATTCTCCTACATCAAGTTAAAAATCTCCTAAAGGGAGGCTGGAGAGATTGTACAGCAGGTAGGGCATTTGCCTTGCATGTGGCTGACCCAGGTTTAATCCCCACATCCCATATGGTCCTCTGAGCACCACTGGGGTGATTCCTGAGTGCAGAGTCAAGAGAAACCCCTGAGCATTGCCAGGTATAGCTCCCTTAAAAATTCAAAATCTGTTAGAAAGGCTGGGTATATGGCTCAAATGGCATATGAACCACATTCCTAACATATGTAAGACCCTGAATTTGATCCCCACCACCAAGTGCTCCCCTTCCCACCACAGAAACTTCAGGCCTTCAATCCATAGAGTGGTTCTTATAAAAATCTCCAATTATATAATGGTGCCTTCTGTCCATTCAATTCTGCATTGTACTAATTACTCACTTAGTAAATTCCCCCCATTGTTGTTTAAGCGCCCTAAGAGCAAGTAACTATTTCTTGTATCATTCTATCCTTAACGACAAAGAAAGTACTTCACCTGTAATAGACACTCAATAAGTTAGCTGTTGAACTAAATGGCTATTGCCTAAACAGACCTAAATTGTACTTAGTTAATGTGAAAATTTTTACCTTCATGTGAAATCTTTTTTTTCTTTTTGGTCACACCTGGTGATGCACAGGGGTTATTCTTGGCTCATGCACTCAGGAATTACTCCTGGCGGCATTCGGGGGACCATATGGGATACTGGAAATTGAACCTGGGTTGGCCGTATGAAAGGCAAATGCCCTACCTGCTGTGTTATCGCTCCAGCCCCACATGTGAAACCATTTTTTTAAGAAGCCAATTTATTTAATTTTTTTTATTTTTTGGGTCACACCCAGCAATGCTCAGGGGTTACTCCTGGCTTTGCACTCACAAATTACTCCTGGTGGTGCTTGGGGGACCATATGCGATGCCGGGGATCAAACCCGGGTCAGCCGTGTGCAAGGGAAACGCCTTACCTGCTGTGTTATAGCTCCAGCCCCACATGTGAAACCTTTTTTTGTTTAAAAATATTTTAAGTGTACAGTAGCATATCTTTTCATGCATAAGAAGCATGTGTAGTTAGTCAAAAGCAAACTAAATAGGGCTGGAAAGATCGTACATGCAAGGTAAGGTGCTTGTCTTGCATGCTGTTGGCCCAAGTTCCATCCCTGGCACCACTTCTGATTCTCTGAGCCCATCAAGAGTGATCCCTGAACACAAGTCAGGAGTAAACTCTGAGCACAGCTGGGTGTGGCTCCAAACCAATAATAACAACAACAAAGTAAACAATTTCATTAGAATTGATCTCACTGACTCATATTTGGAAAGAACTTTTGTCCAGCTCTCTCCAAACATCATGTCTGTAATACCTCACAGTTCAATGAAACTTTTCTTCCTTCTCCTCCCATCACTGTAGCCCATACTAACTAAATGTGGAAAGTGGTGACTGTTGAGCATATATTTAGTAAAGAAAAGAATCCTTTCATAATACAGGTTATAATTTCTCAATGGCCCTATTATAATGTTGAAATAGAGAGTGGAGTTTCTTGAAAAGCTAGTGGATCTAAATTCTCCACTGGGAAAGAAGGAAGAAGGAAAGGAAGGAGAGGGGAGAATCAGGCATTTCTGAAAGTCCTAATATCTGCTTGGGGTACTTGTTACTTTCCTCCTTGTCCAGTATTCCTCCCCTTATATTTTTATGACTCATATCAAACCAGTTAGGCACCAAATATCAGTCCATATCCATCTGGCATTCAATTCAAGTTGTTAAAAATAGGTGAAACCAAAAACCTCTTGGATTTCTAGATAGTTTTTAAAGGAATTAAAATGGTTATAACAGTGAGCACTGTTCGAGAGTCAATGCTTCCTCTAATTTATTCTACTTGCATTCCTTAAAAACCAGTTTCATTTTCATGACTTAATGACAAACAAAAAACAAAAAAAGTAAATAATAAAACTGTTGATAGGCATGTGATTTCTTTTTCGGGTAAGAAAATGTTGAGAATTAGATGGTGGTGATGGCTGTTCAACCTAAAAAAACTGAAAGTCATTTATTGCACATTAAAAAATAATAGATTTTATGGGAATCATGACTTAATTGCAAACTTAACGAACACTAACAGCCTTCAAAGTTAAAAAGTGTTCTCTAGCGCTCTAAAGAAAAGGAGAAGTAAGACATTCACTCTTAAATAGAAGCAAAGAGTTTATCAAGCTGGCACTTGGTACAAAAAAGTGCCGAGAAATCCTAAGATACTGCGTGAGATTTCTCCTTGTTTTTTCTCTTATGCTTATCAGCAAGCCTCTTTTTTTCAGTCTTCTGGCTTCACCCAATATTGCTGGCACAGTCACATTAAAAGAAAAAAATCACGAAGAACCCTCAAGATAAACGCACCCATAGTTAACCAAGGGGTTTTCTCCTTTAGGCATCTAACTTGCCCCTAGCGAGCTCCAACCTACTAGAACCCCCTCAAACATGCAAGAACTGCCGGCTCGCTCTCCTCCAGATCCTGCTAAGCCAAGTCGGCTGGGGTGGGGGTTCGGCTCCAAGCTCTCAGTACAGCAGAACCCGTTTAAGGAAACCAATTAGTAAAGGGCTCTGACCCTGCTAATTTAAGGGAAGTTAAGTCTTGCGAGCTACATCTAGTCTCAAAACAGGCGGCTCTTGGCCCCGCGGACCTGGTTCCGGTGATTTCCTCTCGCGTCCTCGGGCCGCTGGCCGGCTCCCCTTCCCCCGAGGACGCTCACCTCTTCCCTTTGCCTAGTGGGTGTTCACTCTGCTCTCACATCTTCCTGGACCGAGCTCCAACACTAGGGAATCTTCTAAGCACCAGGCTTGCTGGCAGCAACACATATTGTCCGAGCTGTTTCTGAGCCACACCTGTGCTCCACCCAAGCTGTGTGCAGGGGGTCTCTCCCGGCACGCCCGGGGGCACCGACTCGGGGGCCTCTGGCGTGCAGCTCGGTGCGTCGCGCGAGCTCCCGGGTTCAGAGACGCCTTTTGCTCAATGTGGAAGAGAACGCGTTTCTCTGCCCAGGAGGTTTGGGGGCACCCTTAGACGTGATTTCATGAGAACCAAACCCAACAGCCTGGGGACGGAAGCATCCGAGTGCGGAGCCAACGCACAGGCTTGTTGGGGCGCGCGCCCCAGATCGGGAGACTTCGGGGTGGGGGTGCGCCGGAGACTTTGTGGGGGGAGTGCGCGTGGCTCCGGTGGGACGGGGAGGAACCGCTCCCCTCGACCCGGTTCCCAGGCGCGCTGCCTCCCGCCGCGGGCCGCTGCATCCCCCCCTCCCCGGCCGCACGCGCACCCGGACACTCACCCTCGGCGCGCACGGCGAGGCGCGGGAAGCCCAGCAGGAGCAGCGCGGCCGCCCAGAGCGGGGTTCGGGGGCCGCGTCCCGGCGCCGCCATGGTCCCGGACTCGGCCCGGACGGAGGGCGCCGCTCGGCCGTGCGCGCTGCGCTCTGCTCGCGCCTCTCCCGCCGCGAGGGAGGAGCGCGGAGACTCGCGGGAGGCCCGGGGACACCGCAGCCGCCGCGCCGGGGCCCCCCAACTCCCGGGGGTCTGGGCCCTGGCGCCGGCGAGGCGGCAGGAGCCGGACTCCGCCTTCGTGCCGGGCACCTGGAGGTCTCGGTGCCAAAAAGAGGCTCCGCCGGGGCGGAGGGTGAGGGCGCGGGGGAGGCGGGGAGAAGCGCGGGAACGGCGGCAGGGAAACCCCCCGCCTGCCCCCCGGACCCGCGGCCAAACGCTGACGCAGTCCGAGAGGCCGGGCTTCTCCGGCAGGCCCCGCGGGGAAAGCGGATCCGAACTCTGTCCAGCGGGCGCCCTGCTAGAGAAGGGACCGCACGGAGAAGAGGAGGCTCGCTCGCACACTCGTGCCAAGACGCGAAACGCGCGCTGCAGTCATCGCTCTGCCTTAGACGCCCGCGCCGAAGGTCCTCCCCTCCGAAACGGCCTCCCCCGGACGTTTCCTTCGCCGCGTGTCCAGGTATCCGCTGACTTGGCTCCAGGCGCGCCGGGAGACAGGTGGGTGCGCTGGGTGCTCCAGCTCCGGTCTTGGCGCTTCTGACCTGGAGGGGGCTGACACTCCCGGTTCCCAGGGCATTTGCGGCAGGGGCCCTGCCTCTAGGAGCCCTTCCTTCCACTGGTTCCACCTCCACCCCCAGCCCCGCCCGGGTCTGTCCCGTGTTAAAAGAAGGTGGGTGTGCACGTCTCCAAGGATGCTTAGAGCTGCGGCGGAGAGGCACTGGACACTTTACAAATCCGGTCCAGTTTGTCCTGCTCCGCTAAGACACACTGCGAGGCCACCTGCCTGCCTCCTGCGAGGGATCCCGAATGAGGGTTCAATCAGTCGCGACACTGCAGATTCAACGAAGTGGGACATTGTCCTGGGAACATTGCTTACTGTGCTTGCCCCTGAGGAAATTGCAGGTGCCATTTTTCAGCCTACGTAATTTGGGGGTGCGGGAGGCATTCATTTTTAGTCACAGTGACTTAGGGTATGTTGCTACCTCACATTCACCATCACGACACCCCCATCCTCATCCCTCCATTTCCCCCCTACCCCCACCCCTTGCTCCATCTGTCTACAGGTCATCTTTCATCCACTCTATCCCCTACTTAGCAAACTTGGCTCAGTCGGGTTCTCTCAGGGTTTGTTTCTGGCCATTTTTGTTCCTTCACTGTATTTCCTTACACTCCTCATAGAGGAGAAATCATTCGCATTTGTGGTTTATCATGTGGGGTGACTTATTTCACCCGGCTCATGAATAATACGCTCTGCCTATTTCCATCCACCTAGCAGTGAACAGCAGGATTTCATCTTTTCTGACAGCCGAGTAGTATTCCATTGTGTGTACATATTTCCACTTGGACACTTGTTTCCAGATCTTTTGTTTGTTTTTGGGGTCACACCTGGCAGTGCTCAGGAGTTACTCTTGGCTCTGCTCTCAGGAGTTACTCTTGGCAGTGCCTGGGGGACTGTATGGGATGCTGGGATGGAACTTTGGTCCCCAGTGTGCAAGGCAAATGCCCTACCCACTGTACTATCACTCGGGTTCTGTTTCCAGATCTTGGCTAGTGTGAATAGCACTGCAATGAACATAGGAATTCAAATACTTAATGAATTAATGTGATTTTCCTTTTGCTCTTGGGGTAGATGCCAAGGAGTGGAATGACTTGCATAATTTGGAGGGATTTTTTTTTGGTTTTGTTTTGTTTTTGGGATACAATGTCATGGTACTCAGGGCTTACTCCTGGCTCTGGGCTCAGGGATCACCCCTGGTGGGGCTTGTGGACCATATGAGGTGCTGGGGATCAAACCCAAGTTGGCTGTGTGCAAGGCAAATGCCCTACTAGCTATACTATCTCTCTGACCCCATCTATCTACCTATCTACCTATCTATCTATCTATCTATCTATCTATCTATCTATTTTGGCTTTTTGGGTCACATCTGGCGATGCTCAGGAGTTACTCCTGGCTCTGCACTCAGGAATTATTCCTGGTTGGGCTTGGGGGACCATATAGGATGCCAGGGTTCAAACTTGGTCAGTCGAGTGCAAGGCAAATGCCCTACTTGCTGTACTATCACTTCGGCAACCACAAAAATTTTGATGTGCACTGAAGTCCCAAAGTTCTCATCTTTCCCTAGTCTTCCCCAAATTTCATCCCCAAGACTATTATTAGTGATTCATTCCTTTATGAAATAAAATGATGTGCATAAAAACACAAATACTTTGGGCCAGAGTCATTAGTACAAGGATTTAGGTGCTTTCTTTGCATGCAGCCAACTACTGTTCAATCTGTAGCACCACATAAGAATCCCCCAAGCACTGCCAGGAGTGATTCCTGAGCACAGCCTGGTGTGGCCCCCCAAATCAAAATAAATAAATTTCAAAGATATACTCTGTGGTTTTAAATTTAGAGACATGGAAATCATTCACATGTGAGTGTAAATGAAAGTACTTAGCTCTTTCTCTTCCATCAGCTAACTGGCAGCCTGAGATGTGAGATTTCGCATGTCTGGCTGGAGAGGATCTTTTAAAGCATGGTTATTGCTGAGGTGGGAAGGGAGGGGCCAAAAGGCACCTGAAGCATCTACTCACTGTCCTTGAGCTGCTCCAAGTACTTTTAGATTAATCAGGTGGATATTACTATCCAGTTCTAATGGTATTAAAATTCTGTTTATTTACTTTTTTTTTAAAATAATTCTGGTCATTGCCTTTACCATTTTTATCATGCTACTTAAATCACAAATCAAGTCATATAAATGGAGCAGACATTGCTTTTTATTTTTTTCTTTTCATAAAAATGGTTTGGTACTACATAGTTTGTTTTGTTTTTTTTTTGTTTTTGTTTTTTGTTTTGTTTAGTTTGCTTTTTGGGTCACACCCGGCGATGCACAGGGGTTACTCCTGGCTCATGCACTCAGGAATCACTCCTGGCGGTGCTCAGGGGACCATATGGGATGCTGAGGATCGAACCCGGGTCAGCCGTGTGCAAGGCAAATGCCCTACCCACTGTGCTATCACTCCAACCCCTGTTTATTTACTTTTTTTGGCCTCAATCTTTGTAAAATCTCTCCATGAGAATCCCCACCCTCAATTAAAAAAACATCCCCTCATCACTTCTGTCCTTTACAGTGTGGTTGTCATTAATGTTGTGATGATGACCTGACATATGGGCTTTCTGAAGCAGAAGCTGCACATCAGGCTATGGGGTTGTGTGTATGACATAGTGCACACCCAGGTTGGCACTCCTCTAGTTGAGATGCTTGAACAAGTTGGGGTGTTCACAGGGGGCTGCAGCAGTGCTCACACCTGTGCTTGTCAGAGCCATGTTTCTTGGTGGTGCCACTTACAAATCTCTGTTCCCCGCAGTGGCACCCCCTTTTATTTTTGGGGTAGGGCGTTTGCCCTGCACGCGGCCGACCCGAGTTCAATTCCTCTGTGCCTCTTGGAAAGCCCAGCAAGCTACCAAGAGTATCTTGCCCGCACAGCAGAGCCTGGCAAGCTCCCCATGGCATATTTGATATGGCAAAAACAGTAACAACAAGTCTCACCATGGAGACGTTACTGGTGCCTGCTTGAGCAAATCAGTGAACAACAGGAGGACAGTGCTACAGTGCATACAGCTAGTTGTATTGTCGCTGGAATTTGCTTGCAGTGCTATTGCTCATGGACAGCTGGCAGCCAGGATGGCACTTGGTCCACATATGGGACTCTGGGGATTTGAACTGGTGACCATATGCTTGCAAGGCACATGGTAGTACTCCTGTGGCATTCTCTAATCACATTTTATTTTATTCATTGTGTGTGTATTGTGTGTGTTGGGGATCAAATATATTGGGGATCAAATCCAAGCTTTCACACATGCAGCACACCTCTGTCACTGAACCAGAGCCAACATTCACTCATATATATTTTTTGGGAGCACTACAGTGTTGTTTTGGGGAGCTGCTTGCAACTGTGTGCTTGGGTGTTGCTCCCAGAGGTGTTGGGGGACCACGTGGTGCCAGGATTCAGACCTGGATTTCTGGCAGGCAATGTACTCAGTCCATTGAACTGTCTCCTCTGACTGCTTAGTGGGTTTATTAAAGCATTTTATTTATTTATTATTTTGTGTTTGGGATCATACTTGGTAGTGCTGAGAGGCTACTCCTAGCTCGGTCAGAAAACAATTCGAGCTACTGACTACCAATTTATTGACACGTCTCTGCTCATTTACTGATGAAAGTATTTCTCACTTTGCCCACTGAAACCTCCCAATTCCTCAGGCTAGACATTGTGGGGATGGGATACAAGACTTTATTAGGTGGGTTATCTATGTGTTACAGAAGAAGAGTGCTCACTTCTTCCACCTCCACTGCTTAGCTCACAGACCATGTGTTATGTCTGTAAGAGAAATGACACCATATAGGGACTGCTGTTTCAGACACACACAGTATTGTGAATGCCCTGATCTCCCCATCTGGTTACCCAGTGACCTCACCTTTCTTCTGTCAAGGTATCTGCTTCTGGCTAATGGGGCGTATAGTAAAATTCATGGACATGAGTCCATTGTCTTGATGCTCTGCTCCCAGCCCCATTTCCTGGTTACAGAGGCAGTGATGTGGGCTTCTGTGATAATAGGTCAAAAATCTTAACTAGTTAAAAGTCTTATCTAGTATGTTGCAATGAGGACAAGTAGCTGTGATCTTTATTTTAAAAAGAAAAAAATATTTTATGTAAAAATCACACCTGCTCATTCATATCCTCTCCTCCTTCTCCTTCTTTCTCCTCTTCTCCCCCTCCTCTTCTTCCTCCTACTCCTCCCCTCCTACTCCTCCTCTCCCCCTCCTCTTCTTCTTCCCTCATCTTCCTACTCCTTCTCCTCTCCTCCCCCTCCTCCTCTTCCTCCTTCTCCACATTTTCCCCTCTCTTTCTTCTCCTCTTCCTCCTCTCATCCATCCCTTCTGGGCATTATGGTATGCAATAATTTTTCCCCACCCAGGAACTTGTGGGGGCCTATACAGTTGGCATGTTAAATAGTTCAGCAGTAGTGGTGATCTACTCAGCAGTGGTGGTGATCATATCAAGTATTAGAATGGAGTTGATGTTACAGCATTCCTGTATAGCTTCCATATCCTCCACAATGGCTCTTAAAACATGGTTCTATGTGACTGTAAAAGGAGACAACAGACAGCTACATGATGGTTCTAATTCTTCAAACATCTACCTGACTGTTAGTGCTGCCCTCCTCAGATTAATGTCTCAGAGAGGGGAGACTACATGGACATTCATAGGCTACTCACTCCAGGACACCTACATGATGAATGTCCTTTGAGCAAGAGGTTATTCCATAGCTTTGCTAGTGGTCTTTCAGTCTCGAACCTTTTTCTAACCAACATGAATGCCTTTTATTGCTCTTGGCTTTATTACACCGATGCAGCGGTGATTTTTTTTAATTAAAGGTTTGTGGCAACCCTATGTTGAGGAGTTTGTTGGTGCCATTTTCCCCACAGCACGCACTCACTTCACATCTGTCACATTTGATTAAGGTATATGCATTTTTATTTAGCACAATACTAGTGTATGCTTAATAGTACTAGTACTATTGTAGACACAATTAGTACTGTGTAGACACAATTTTTATACAAATGGGTGAACAAAAATTATGTAACTAGAGGTCAGAGAAATAGTTCAGCCTGGTGTGCCTCCAACCTGGGTTCAATTCCCAACACCCCATAGTTTTCCAAGCACCTCCAGGAATAATTTCTGAGCGGAGAGCCAGGTGTAACCCTTGAGCACAGCCTGGATAAGATCCAATACCTGCTATTCCTCACCAAGTGTGACTCACTTTGTTGAATATTTGCTTTGTTGAAGTGGTCCTGACCGAAGATGCTACATTGCTAAGGAGTACCTGTACTGTCTTTAGCAACACCAGATCAAAGTGGCAAGGCAATTTGCTGTTACTCTGATTTGTTTCCCAAACGTTGTGCCTTCCAGATTTCCACAGTGTACATGGTTCCTGTCCCAACTAAATTTTTCACTCATGGTGGTGGTACACAGTTTGCCTCTAGAAACAGGACTGTGATAACACAGCGAAAGTGTACTGCTCACTTTGCTAGATGAAAGCATGATCTTTGCTAATGGAATTAGAAATAATCCATTTGGATAATAGAGACAGGGGCCCGGAAGATTTCTCCACAGTTGGAAGCCTGTCTCATGACCTGGGGGAGAAGGCATCTGGGATAGAGAAGGAATCACTAAGTCAGTGATGATTGGAGGAATCGCTCAGCATGGGACATGTGTGCTGAAAGTAGACAAAGGATCAAATATGATGTTCTTCCAGTATCTGTATTGCAAGTCATAATATCCAAAAATAGAGGGAGAGAGTAAGAAGGACATGTCTGCCATGGAGGCAAGGGGTGGTGGGGGGCTGGAGGGGGTGGCGAGAGGGATAATGGGGACATTGGTGGTGGAAAAATGTACACTGGTGGAGAAATGGGTGTTTGAGCATTGTATGACTGAAACCCAATCATGAAAGCTTTGTAACTATATCTCATGGTGATTTGATAAAATTAAATATATATATATATAAATTTGCTATCAGGTAGGGTAGTATAGTAGATAGGATAGTACATTTACCTTGCACACAGCCAATCTGGGTTTGATCCCCCGAGCACTTCCAGGAGTAATTCCTGAGTGCAGAGCCAGGAGTTACCCCTGAGCATTGCTGGGTGTGACCCAAAAAGAAAGAAAGAAAGAAAGGAAAAAAATAATAAACCATTTGCAGTAGATCCCTTTTAATCATGGAGGAATGTGTTCCAAGATCCCTAGGAACTGAATATAGTACTGAGCTCACATCCTATGCTTTTCCTATGCATACACACATATAATAAAGTTTCATTTATAAATTAGCCATAGTAAAAAATGAATAATAATTAGCAATAAGATAAAAGTGATTACAATGTACCGTAATAACAATTAGGGGAATATGATTTATTAATAGCCTGTGGGTCTGTATTGAAAACTATAACACCCAAAAGGAGAGAGAAAGAGGAAATGTGCCTGCCACAGAGGGTGGCAGGGGTGGGAAGAAGTGGGGGTGGCAGGAGGGATGCTGGGAACAGTGGTGGTGGAGAATGGGCTCTGGTGGAGGGATGGGCATTTGAACATTGCATGACTGAAACGTAATCATAAAAGTCTGTAAGTCTAACTGTATCTCATGCTGATTCATTAAAATAAAAATTTAAAATATAGCCTGCGGAATAATTATTTTTTTATGTGGCAGATTTTGAGTAACTGAAATCTTGAAAACAAAATTTCAGATAAGGGTGATACTGCATGGATTAATAGCTATGTAATAGGTGCTGTACTGACTTCTTCTAATAGTGATAATATACTTAGTAAGGCAGCTGTAGTTAACATCAATTTCTGATTAATTTAATGATAAATCACTAATATTTCCAAACTCTTTGCTCTGGCAAGCAGGAAAGAAAAATTAAATTGGCCAAATATCCTGGCTTGTATCCGGATTTATACCTATTGCCCCAGCATCCCATCCAACTTAATAGTTAATGTTTCATGGCTGAAAGAAATATTAGCAATAGCAGAATAAACATAAGTTGGAATGGCAGTTCTTATTTTGCAGTAGGAACTTCTGCATGTGCTACTTTAGTTATGTGTAATGAATTGCAGTCCTCACTTAAATGCTCTCTTGAGCATGAAAGATGATCAGTGACTTGTCTCATTTTCCATTCTCCCATTCTGATGTCATGCTGCCAACTTTTTCCTTTTAAAGTCAGGTATGCGGAATAATCAATGTGCTGAATAAAGTGTATCATCAGATAAGAGTAGCAAGAAGCAACTCACTCTTTTCCCTTAGTCAGGGTGAAAAGAAATTAGAAGTCCTTGCAAGTAACTTCTTTTTTTTCTAGGTTTTGTTTTTGTTTTTGTTTTAGACATCTGTAATATTGGTCTTCAACCATCTGTCCACTGTCCTGTATTGGTCTTCAGGTGCAGGAAAGTTGAAAACCACTGTTAGACCATCTTGCGGATTGCTATGTAGGACAGGAGCTGGTCTGCAGGTGGCCAAAAGATTGAGGAATACTGGTCTATACTATGTATGAGTATTCCAAGAGTAGTGGTTTAAAGTAGAAGGCAACCAATCTTAGAGGGAAATATGTTTTTACATATATATATATGCACAACCTTTAACAAATGTTCGTGATCTCTTATAGAAGGGTTTAGTACCCCCTGGGTGAAATATAACAATCTTTACACTTTCCTCAAAGGAAAGTTTTTTGGAATATTTTCAGTGGTTTAATCATAACAAACAATACAAAATAAATTATTTCTGTTTTGCTTTGGGGCAGGGGTTGGGATTTGGGATGGAAACATCTGAAATATGGTGGTAGGAAGGTGTAATGGTGGTGGGATTGGTGTTTGAATATTAAATGTAATCAAATATTGTGAACTACTTTATAAAAATGAAATTAAATTTTTAAAAAGTTCTAAAAACACACAGCAGAAACACCATCTGCACCGCTATGTTCATTGCAGCACTATTCACCATAGCCAGAATCTGGAAACAACCTGAGTGCCCAAGAACAGACAAATGGATAAAGAAACTATGGCACATCTACACAATGGAATACTATGCAGCTGTCAGGAAAAATGAAGTCATGAAATTTGCCTATAAATAGATGGACATGGAGAGTAGCATGCTGAGTGAAATGAATCAGAAGGAAAGGGACAGATATAGAATGACTGCATTCATTTGTGGTATATAAAATATATATAGTAGAAGAATAATATCCATGGCCAGGGTAAACAGGGGGTTAGGAGGACTGGTCAGTTGTTGGAACTAACCACAGGTGTGTGTGGAGCTGAGGGTAAGTAAGATAGAGAAGAGACTGTTATGACAATAATAGCTGGGAACAATCATGCTGGACAAGATCTGAGGGTTAAAAGTAGGTAAGAGATATTCCTAATAACCTTTCAGTATCAATATTGCAAACCACAATGCCCAAAAGGAGAGAGGGAGAGAGAGAAAGAGAGAGGGAAGGTAGGAGAGAGTGACTGAGAGAGGGAGACAGAAAGAGAGAGAAAGTGAGAGCGAGAGAGAGAGCGAGAGAGCAAGAGAGTGAGAGCAAGAGAGAGTGAGCAAGAGAGAGAGAGAGAGAGAATAAAAGTGCCTGTCAAAGAAGCAGGCAAGGGGTGGAGGTTGGGGGTGATGGGAGGGAACCTGGGGATACTGGTACTGGGAAATGTGCACTGGTGGAGGGATGGCTATTGAAATATTGTATGACTGAAATTCAATCATGAATAGCTTTGTAATGTTCTAAGAATAATTAAAAAAATTTTTAAAAAGATATATGAGGAGACCAGTCAGTAAGTCAGTGGGAAAAGTGGGTCATTGGAGGTTGGGTTTATGTACATAAATGCTGAAAATAGAAACTTGAAAGGGCCAGAGCAATAGTACAACAGATAGAGTGCTTACTTTTCTTTAAATCGAATCATCATGAGATATAGTAACAAAGCATTCATGATTGAATTTCAGTCATACAATGATTGGACACCTATCCCTCCACCAGTGTACATTTTCACCACCAATGTTCCCCAGTATCCCTCCTGCCACCCCCACCCTATACCACCCCCTGCCTCTATAGCAGACAATTTACTTCTTAATCTCTCTACTTTTGGGCATCATGGTTTGAAATACAGATACTGAGAGGCCATCATGTTTGGTCCTTAGACCACTTTCCTCACACGTCTCCCATCCGAGCGATCCCTCCCATCATCATTAACTTGGTGATCCCTTCTCTATCCCAGTTACCTTCTCTCCCAGCTCATGATGCAGGATTCCAGCTGTGGAGGGTGCTTACTTTGCACACAGCCAACTGGGCTTGAGCCTGGTATACAGTATGGTTCCCTGAGCACTGCCAGGAGTGATCCCTGAGTGCAGAGCCAGAGCCAAGTACTGAGCACCGCTAGAAAGAAAGAAAGAAAGAGAGAGAGAGAGAGAGGAAGGAAGGGAGTGAGGGAGAGAGGGGGGAGAGGGGAGAAGGAGGGGAGGGAAGGAGTGAGAGGAGGAAGGGAGAGAGAGAATAAAAAAGGGAGGGAGAAAGGGAGGAGGGAGGGGTTGAAGAGGGCAGAGGGAAGAGAGGGATGAAGGAAGGATGGAAGGAAGGAAGGTAAGATGGAAGGAAGGAAAAGAAAAGAAAGGAAGGAAGGAAGGAAGAAAGAAAGAAAAAAAGGAAGAAAGAAAGAAAAAAGAAAGAAAGGGAAGAAGGAAAGAAAGAAAATAGTGATATGGAGAGTTCTATCCTAGACCACTTACTTAGTTCATGGTTAGGTTGGTTTTTCTTGAGGGAGGAAGGAGTTTCCAAGCAGTGCTTGAAGTCTGAGGAATCACATCCAGCAATATTTGTCTGGACATGAGGGCCTGAAATTGAGTGCTTGGACCTAGTGTGTAGATATTACCAGGGTTACACCTGACAGTGCTTGGGAGGCCATATATTGTTGTGGATAGAACTCAGGGCTTGTTCATGCTGAGCATGTGCTCCTGCCCTTTGAACCTTCTCCCCAGCCCCTTTGTACATAGTTTGACTATTACTGCTACAAAGAATAATCGTTTATTGCATGGTGTAAATCCTGGACTATTTTAGTTATTTGTTAGGTAACTTTTCACGTTGTAATGAATCCTTTTGATAGCAACGAGTCTAAGAAAGGAAGGGTGGAGGGCAGGAACATCTTCCCCAAAAGGCTGGCGTTCATGTTTTACATGCCAGAGTCCTGGGTTCCATCCCTGCCTGGTGCTCTGAATACGGGACAGTGAGTAGCCCCCAGTGCTTCTAGGTGTGACCCCTTCAAAAGAAAAAAAGAAGCACATATTAATTGAAAAATTAAGTGTTGTATTTTTATTTCTTCTTTTTTTGAAAGTAGAAAAGTTAATTGGAAAGTAGAAGAGAGAAGAAAAGGAGCTCCCAAATGGGAAGGAACTTAGTATAGGACTAAGTTCTGTATTTTTTATTTCTCAAAATAGTTAATAGTGAACATAATATGTGCCCAAAATACTTGTCAATACCATTCATCATGGACCCGATGGACAGCACCAAAAACACCAAACTCAAAATACATGAATATGCTGAAGAAGCATTAACAACTATTTCCAAAGTGGCCAGTTGTTTTAAGAACATAGTATAAAGGCATCATGTCAACACGTGCAATGCAGAAGGTCCCTTTCTATGCCATTCTGTGAAATATAGCCCTTCAATGAGATCAAATGACTGTTCTAAATTATTTTCCTCTTTTATTTCAAAGTTTCTTATGCACATCTGTTGACTTCATTCACAGTTAAATGATGCCAGTTTTACTTAATATCAGCAGACACTTTCAATCTGATGCTTAACTTTTTAATTTCTAAAGAAAATCTGTTAACTTGAACAATAATTTAATTTTTAATACTCATACATGAAATGAGATTAATATTATTCTGGCAAGAGAAAAACACTGGTCATTATTAAAATGCTATTATATATTTGTTTTATTTCTTTCTGGTGAATAACAATATTGGCTCTGTCCCCATACCCCTAAGGTGAGAATCCCTTTTTCACCACTAGGGCGAAGAGGAGGTGAACAAAACAATCAGAAAAATCCAGCTTCTGAGTCCATGGGCTCTGTTTTATTCTGCACTGCTTCCCATAGTTCTCAAAGTTAAAGTAGTACTTCCTCCACCACCCCAAAAAGCTAGGTATAGGGGGAGACCTAGACTGAAGCTTGAGGATGTTACAGGATGACACATCTAGAACTTTGCCTTTCACATGACCCAGAAAATCACCCAAGACCACTCGCCCTAACATTGCCCTGGCAGCCAAAAAGCTCTAGAACCCAATCACTGCCATGATTGGATTTGGATGAGCCTCATCCATGAATGTTGAAAAACTCAGGTATGTGGGTTTTGTGACCAGAATATCCAGGCTTTCATGGAGTTGGGGATGGGGATCTCCCCCCCATTCCTCTGTTCTCTGAGAGCCTGGCAGTCACGCCCATGAACTGCCTCTGGCACCACATAAGGTCATTAACTGACTATGATCCAGACTCACAAATAAATCTTGGAAGAGACTGACAAGCTTCAGAGATGCCTCAGATCCCAAAGTCATCATCCAGTTAAAATTTCATCATCCTATTTAAAATTTTAAAATTCCTGGAGATGCAACTGCATTTGCAGCCATGTGACATTGCATACTTTATACTACTGATGTACCAGGAGTAGCACTCATTGGATAGGATGTAAGGTAGAAGACAACCAACCTCAACTAAAAAATATTAGCACACAAGGCTCAACCTGTTAACAACATGTTAGTAATCTATACAAAGGCTCAATGGCTCCAGGGTGAGATACAACAATCTTCACACACTTTCTTCTAAGGAAAACTTTTGGGATCATTTTTAGAGAATCATTCATAATAACCAATACAAAATAATCATAATAACCAATACAAAATAAACTATTTATGCCTGCTGTTGGGGCAGGCTTGGTTGGTGTTTTGAAAACTTGGTTGGTGGTAATGGGTAAGGAATAATGGTGGTAGGATTGGTGTTGGAATATTGAATGTCATAAATTATTGTGAACAGTCTTAAAGGTAAAGGCCCTCCCGTTGATCATCGATTTGCTCGAGCGGGCCCAGTAATGTCTCCATTGGAGACTTTGTTGTTACTGTGCTTGGCATATTGAATACGTCACGGGGAGCTTGCCAGGCTCTGCCGTGCGGGCGAGATACTCTCGGTAGCTTGCCAGGCTCTCCGAGAGGGGCGGAGGAATCAAACTCGGGTTGGCCATGTTGGCTGCATGCAGGGCAAACGCCCTACCGCTGTGCTATCACTCCAGCCCAGTGAACAATCTTATAAAAATAGGCCCTCCCGTTGATTGTCGATTTGCTCGAGCGGGCCCAGTAACGTCTCCTTTGGAGACTTTGTTGTTACTGTGTTTGGCATATCGAATACGTCACGGGGAGCTTGCCAGGCTCTGCCATGTGGGCGAGATCCTCTCGGTAGCTTGCCGGGCTCTCTGAGAGGGGTGGAGGAATCAAACTCGGGTCGACCATGTTGGCCGCTTGTAAGGCGAACGCCCCAAAAAATTAAATTAAAAAATTATCCAGGAGTGCTACATTAATGTGTTCAGGCACAAACACATCACCTGTGTCCAGTAGTAAAAGAGCCTTGCAGTCAGTCTCCTACCTCCTTGGAAAAACTAGAAAATGTCCAAGAAGCAATTTGCAAAGATTCTGATGAAGCTGTTTCATTGGCAGAAGGCCTCTTCATGGGACTTGAATCCCAGAGAACTTGTGTTTCCCACTGGGATTGCGTCAGAGCACACCTGTTCTTTATGCTTGTCTGCGGATGTGTGATAGGCAGCTAAGATACAGCAGGGATGGAAGGAAAGTGAGAGGAAAAGAAGATTTGTCTAATCCCATGGCAGGACTTTTAGAGTTTTTATAGACACCCCTGGGCTGTCAAAAGCTGGGGTGGTCGAGAAAGGAGACTTTACACAGTCACCAAAGGTGGCTGGGGGAAAGAGCTGACAGTGTTCACAGCTGAACTCGCATACAGACTTTTCACTGACAACCAAACAGAGAATGAATGGAAACCAACACACCAACTAAAGAGCGAGTTCCACCTTTGTTTTCAGAGTTTCTTTCTTTTTGGTATCGAATAAAGCAGATTCAACAGTTTGCTCAGTTTTAAGGAAACATCAGTTTTTTCCAAGAAAAAAATAATGTAAAAAGGAATGATGTGGAGGGACTACCAAAATCAGCGACGAACTAAAACATGAAAAGGGAAAACCCAGAAGCCACCAGTGGTGTTCAACCTGAAGCCAGCCTCTTGGAGGGGGATTGGACGCCCACTTTCTCAGTGAATTCTGAGCTTTCATGCCTTCACAAAACCTTTCCCGAGGACACATATGAACCAGACAGCTGTGACATAGGTAAAGCATATCTTATACCTCCAACAACATAGTTGGTGTTTCCTTGTGATTATGAGAAGAAATCTCTCTTGAAGAACAGTGGAGACTACCCCCAACCCCACCTGCTCTCCCTCCCACACCCCCGCAGCTGTTATTCAATGGTAATTACCCTGGAAAACCCATAATTTTTATTATTTGAATAATGAATATGCAAATTTATTCATTTATTATATAAAATAAGGTTTTTCTATTCTGCAGGATCCAGATGCAATCGTTCAAGTAACCATCAAGTTCCATGAAAATACCCAAGTTCACCCAGAGGTTTCTAAGAACTTCAGACCCTTGGGTACTCAGAATCACCTCTGTTTGTCATTCCTGCCCTTCTTTATTTCTTTCTTTTTTTAGTTTCTAGGCCATACACAGCAATGTTCAGGGCTTACTCCTGACTCTGCACTTAGGGATCACTCCCAGTGCACTCAGCGGACCATAGGAGTACCAGGAATCAAACCCAGGTCAGTTGCGTACAAGGCATGCACCCTACCCACTGTAGTATTTGTCCGGTCCCTCTGTTTTTCATTTTAAAAAAGTAGATTTCTGGAATTGAATAGGGCACTTGCCTTGCATGCAGCTGACCCAGTTGATGATTCCCAGCATCCCATATGGTCTCTCAAGCACCACCATGAGTAATTCCTGAGTGCAGAGCCATGTGAAAGCCCTGAGCACTGTCAGGTGTGGTCCAGAACAAAAATAAAAGCAAACAGCAAGTAAGAAAGATAGCTTTTCAGGAGGATGCCGAATAACTTTTTTCTGAAAAGGGGTTGATAGGCCAATTAAGTCTGGATGCATTCCACTTAAAGTTTTTTAATCTACTCTCTCTCTCTTTCTTTTTCATTTCCTTTCTCTCTTTTTTCTTCTTTCTTATTTTTCTGGGGGGAGGCACCTAGTGATGCTCAGGAATTATTCCTCGTGGTGCTCAGGGGACCATATACCTTACCAACAGTACTATCTCTTGGGCCCAACTTTTTTTTTTTAAATGATGTACGAGTACTGCAATTTGTTCAGCCATTGATTAAGCTGATTGAATTGGGCATGAACTCCACATCCCTTTTTTTGTTTTTAATTGTATCACTGCGAAATAGTTACAAAGCTTTCATGTTTGAGACTCAGGCATACAATGATGAAACACCCGTCCCTCCGCCAGTGCACATTTGCCACCACCCACATCCCAGTCCTCACCCTGCCTCTTTGGCAGACAATTTCCCTAATACTATCTCTCTCTCTCTTTCTGTCTCTAATTTTGGGCATTACGTTTTGCTAGAAATTTCCCACCACCATTCAAGCCTACCTGCCAGGGGCAGATACTAGATAATTTATTTTCCATTGCTCATTTTGAATATCATGAGAGCACGCATGGCCGTGATCGTAAACGTTAATTTCTAGATTGTACATGGTTGGGTTCCAGAGACATCTCTTTATGGCACTAATCCATTTTGGGATTCGATTTGGTATCTCTGGGCTAGGGCTGTTGGTGAGCTAAGATGGCACCCAGAGGCAAATTGTGGGCATGACAGCCAGTCTACTGGGAGGGCGGGGACCTGGGGAGGGGCATCCCAGCCGGGTCCTTTGTCACCATGAGTCCTGGAGATTCAGTCCTGGAACCTGCATATTTGGACCTTGCTTGTGGAAGCTCTTGGTCACCGGGATTCCATCTGGAGCAGGCAGGGAGACTGCACTTGCTCCATCTGGGGTGCCCCAGTGATATTGGCTGGGTATGGGCCCCAGAGAAATCTCTGGCACTGTGGTGTCTTCCGGGACTTGCTGCTGTGTCTCTGGGCCAGGGCTATTGGTGTGTTAAGATGGCACCAGGAGGCAAATTGTGGTTGTGAAAGCCAGTCTGCGGGTTGGCGAGGACCCAGGGAAGGCCAACTTAAAGGAAAAAAATCTCCTTCTTTCCTCACCTCTCTTCTCTCTTCTTTTTGTTATGTTTTGAAACCACTCTCTGTGATGCTCAGGGCTTACTCCTGACTGGGTGCTCAGGAATCACTCCTGGCAGTTCTGGGAACCATATGCAGTGCCAGGGCTCGAGCCAGGGTCTGCTGCATGCAAGGCAAGTGCTTACCCACTGTACCATCTCTGGCTCATCTTGCTCTTCTTTACTCTTATCCATACCACCTCCCAAATTCATTCTGTTTTCATATCTTCCTCCCTTAGCAAAACATAAAAACTCATTTTTTATGAATATTCCACGGTAGGGGTATTTGTAAACATATGAACTTAGATCCTACTAAGAATCCCATTATTAACATTCAAAAGATTTTTCTTACTTAAACACTAAAGTTTGTAAGTCTGTAACTGTATTCACGGTGATTCATTAAAAAATTTAAAAATTAGAAAAAAATTTTCTCGGGCTAGAATCTTTCAGAGTTTACACATTCTAAAAGATATTTCACTATGCACAAATCCCCAGGTAGTCCATTGACCAAGTCCCTCAGTAGTAGAAAAGTTGATTTTTCTGTCTATAATCTGACCAATGACCTACTTTAGTAAGCAGGATTTCTTGGTATAGTCACTACATATTTTTTAAGACATAGCCCATTAGACCTAATTTTTATTTTATTCCCAGATTTCTCCTGGTCACATAGGATCAGAAGGTTTAAAAGTGATAATAGTGTTTTGGGGACTGGAGAGATAGCACAACAGGTAGGGCATTTGCCTTGCACACGGCCGATCCGGGTTTGATCCTCGGCATCCCATATGGTCCCCTGAGCACTGCCAGGAGTAATTCCTGAGTGCAAAGCCAGGAATAACCACTGAGCATTTCTGGGTGTGACCAAAAAAAAGAAAAAAATGATAATAGTTTTCTTAACAGTGAAGCAATGGCGATAGTTATTGACATGAACTTAATGTATTTTTGCTGGAAAATCACAATGTGACATATACAATA
Source organism: Sorex fumeus (assembly GCF_029834395.1). NCBI lineage: Eukaryota > Metazoa > Chordata > Mammalia > Eulipotyphla > Soricidae > Sorex > Sorex fumeus. The sequence goes on from NW_026606129.1 coordinate 36,220,737, forward strand.
AGAAGTAATTATATTTTGATTCTTACAATCACTGGCTTTAATACTTTTCCTCCAAGTTTAATAACAAATCTGTAATGACATTGCTGATAATAAAATGAATTGTTTTTTTGTCTATGTAAATTATGAAAATTTCCCAAGGGCATAGAACTAATCTGGTAAAAGTGGGATTTGAACCCAACGATAAATGATTCCCAAGTGTCTAATTTTACTTTCATACAATTTTACTAATTGCCTCTTAGATACTTTGCAAGCATTTCTTCCCATTAAATTGATGTTGAATTTCAGGAAGGAAGAATCTGATGTTGATTTTCTGTGTTCGGTTGTGAGAAAAAAATAACTTGGAAGTATTTATCACAATATATTTATTGGGATAATACCTTCATAGGTCTGTCTCTCTCTTTGGAAAATAAGTTTTTACTAGAAAGGAGTACAGTTTTACTGTATCATCAGTGCCTAGCACAGCCCATGTTGATGGACATATGATGGGCATTCAATAAATGTCTGATGAATGAGTGAGGCACTTTCTCAATACTGTGGACCGGTATTGTGAACACTCCACTTCCTATGGCCCATGTTATTGAACACCTGCCTATCTTGACTTATTACTCACACCAGCTCCTCTGCCATCTTCTTTGAGACTTGGTCCAGGATTTCCTGTAGTGAGTTGCTCCTTCCACTTTACCCCGCATGATGGCCTCAGTAATTTTTGAGTGTTAATAGGACTATTTGGTCCTAATTCCCCTAACCCTGAAAGAGCCCCCAGTATGCTATCGGGCTACACTGGCATGTGACAGGGATGAATGGGCACATTACTGGCACCCGCTCAAGCAAATCGATGAACAACGGGATGATAGTGATAGTGATAGTGATAGAATAGGACTATTGTTTTGAAATCAGTCTCTTCAACTAGTTCCAATGTCCTGTGGTCAGAGATCATGTGTTTTCTGTGTCTTATTTCTATTGCCTTAAGAAGTGTCTGCTTCACTGTAATTTCTCAACTTGTATTTGATGAATCAATCATATACACAGCAGTCTGTTAGGTTAAGTCATAAAGAAACTCCAATGAGAAAACGTATCAAGGTAATATTCTCAGTAAAATAAAGAACTGTGCAGGTCTCTCTCTCAGCATCCTCCTTTGGGGGCAATGGCCACTTCCTTTTATGTCTTCTTATTGATGGTGCATGGTGCACAGTGGGCATTTGATTAAGCTTTGATGACTAGAAATAAGAATTAATGAGCCTGAAGCAACATCTACCAGCCAGTGTAGAATTTCAAACCTGATGGATGTGAAACAGCCTCACAAATCATCTGCCACCAGCCAGAAGCCACAGAACCGAGAAATTCTCTGCACAATGTAGCATTTACATGCAGGCTGCCTTCAGGGTAATGGAGGTTGTGGGCAGGGTCCCGAGTAAACACTGGCTGCACTGAAGGACCATTGTGGGAGCTGGTAGTTCTTTAAGGTTTGCTTTGGGGTCTGAAGTTGATTTGCTGTTAGCTCCAAGTTCCTCGTCGCCCTCCACTTACCTTGCTTTCTCCCCCACCTCCCCCTGCCCTACTTTATATTTGCAGTTGAATTAAGAAAACCTTCCAGGGTGTGGCAGTTAGCAGTCAACTGCCAATGGTAGGGAATGTTGTCTTAGTTTACTCAGAGTGTTTGCACCTAATCTTGCAAAAAGTAGAAATGAGTCCTCAGAAAGCAGTTCCAAGTCTGGCTCAGAAGGAAGACGGGCTTGGGATGGGCAGGAATGAACTGCTGAAGTCCCACGGGATACTCCATATAGGGGTCACACATGGGCTTTTCGGGGCCATCACATACTAGCTTTTCAGGGACCCTGGTAGGGACCAGCTCCAGTCTCCCAATGTCTCCTACAGTCTCTGCTGTGAGTCTTGTAGTTATCGTCATGACTGTAAGTACTGGGCAGGGAACAGTTTGGGGAGGGAGTGCTCTGATCCTTGCTTAGGTCTGGTCCTTGCAACCTAACATTCATCAAATTGTGAAAACATGACTTTTCATCTCTGAACCCCAGTTTCTTTACCTATAAAATTGAAATGATGTTGGTGGTTGTAGGAAACTTCTGTTTGAGGGTGTGGTGTGAGATAGAGTATACATGAAACCCTGTCATTAACAGTAGTGTAAAGCATGGTGCCTCAAATAAAAATAAGATATCTTTTTATTTATTGTTGGGTTTGGGGACACACCAAGCAATGTTCAGGAATTACTCCTGGCTCTGTGCTCAGAAATTACTTACTCCTGGAAGTGGTTGGGGAATGATTTCCATGATTCTATTTGGATCCAGTAATATATTGGATATTCTGGATTGAATCAAGGTTGGCTACATGCAAGGCAAATGCCCTGTCTGCTGTACTAAAGATCAGGCCCCTGCTCTTTATATATATATATTATATATATACACATATATAGTGACTTACAAAGTTGCTTATTATACAATCATTTCAGGTACTTTTTTTCTTATTTTAATATGGGGTATTGCTATTTATTCAGCCATTGATTAGGCTGATTGAATTGGTCATGAACTCCACGATTTCAAGTATTTAGTGTTCCAACACCACCAGTGTGACCTTCCCTCCGCCAATGTCCAATGTCTCCATTTCCCCTCCCATCCTCAACTTGCCTCGATATGCCAGACACAGTAACAACAAAGTCTCCAATGGAGACGTTACTGGGCCCGCTCGAGCAAATCGACGATCAACGGGAGGGCCTTTACTTACTTACTCCTTAGGCACATAACAAATTTACTTTATATTATTTGTTCCAACAAAGCTTTAAGAAATGGCAAATAGAGTAATCAGAAAATAAATCATTAGGAGCCAATTTGTGATTGCTATATGATTTTAACCTAAGTAAATAAGGAAAATAAAACACTTTAATACAATATAACATTTTATGCTTATTCTTATTTAAGTTCTCAACTCTGGAATCTAAAGTTGATTGTATTTGAATCTCATTAAGATAATAATCATGCAGAGATCATTTCTAAGGAGACTTCCATGATTCTATTTGGATCCAGTAACCCCTTTCCTCATGGATTGTCTTCTGTGTTTAGATGACTCCTACTCGTCAACCCTCACACTCCCAAAACTAGCCTAAGCATGGGACCAAACATGTGCCCTTCTGGGGAGAATGTTGCCATGTCTTGGACCTGCCACACATGGCAGGTCATTTTGGAAAGGCAAAGAGATTTACTTCAGCAGGAAAAAGATAGAGGTTTAGGTAGCCTGTACAAGGGCTGAGCCAAGAGTGCTAAGAGGGACTTGGTTCACAGTGTGGGGGTGAAATAGTGCCTACCTTTCAAGTAGAAAGCTGAGAGTTTGACCCTTGCAGCCACCCACATGTGCAGTGTGGGGCCAATAGCTGTGCAGTTGGCACATCTCCTCTCCCGAAGCCACACAGTGTCATTTCTGGCTCTCTTCAGCCAGGTGTGTAGGTTCCATGCAACAATATGTGCAGGCCCTGGAGAACACTGCGAGGACAAGATTTGCAGTTACCAGAGTGGGGAGTTCATCCCCAGCAGGTACCACAACCAAAATGTGTGAGTACCGCAAGGAATAGTGTGTGAGCCCAGCAACCAGAGTGAGCAGGGGAAATGTACTTTTCAGGCACCTCGTCAAATGTGCTTTTCAACAACAAAGGGAATGAAAGAGAAAAATTAGTCTAGTTAAAATAAGCCCTACAATAGGGACTGGAGAGATAGTACAGCAGGTAAGGCACATGTCTTGCACATGGCTGGTTCAATATCTAGCACTCCAGACTCTTATGGAGTCAAAGATGGGTGACCTCCCCACAGTCCCTTGTTGTCCTGGGAGCCTGACAGTCACACCCATGAACTGCCTCTGGCACCATATAATCTCATTAACAGCCATGATCCAGAGACTCACAAATTAATCTCAGAAGAGATAGAGAAGCATCAGTGATGCCTCTGGACCCCAAAGTTACCATCCAGTTAAAACTTTAACTCCAACTGCATCACCCTATTTAAAATTTTAGAATTTCTGGAGCGACATTTCATACTCTATACCACTAATGTACAAGAAATAGCACGCCTCATTGGATGGGATGTAAAGTAGAAGACAACCCGATCTTGGTTTAAAAAATATTAGCACATGAAGCTCGAGATTTTTGTATCTCATCTGGAGACACTAAGCCCATGTATAAGAGAGCACGACACTTTTTTTCAAAAGAAATTGTTTTGATCATTTTTAGCAAATTATTCATAAAAGCAACACAAAATAAATAATTTAGGGCCTGCTAATATTGAATGTAATAAACTATTGTGAACAACTTTATAAAAATAAAATAAAATAATAAATAATTAAAGTGTATGTTATAGTGGGGGAAGGACCTAGCAGTAGTTGGAACCAGGGATAATGATTCCCACTAAATAATGACTTAAGGAACAATGGAAAGTAGAAATAAACTTGTATTTTGATCACAGTCCATGCCTCATCATTGTTTAGCATGCTGTCTGATCTACTTTAAACATTTTTATATTTATTTGGAGCCGTAGTTTACTCTCTGGTGATATATATCAAGCTACGTACAAGTATTTTCTTTTCTAATAGTGTTCACTCAAAGATAAAACCAGTTACTACTGAGTGAGGCTATCAAAACTAAGTCATCTACAAATAATGGTATATATGTACATTGATAGGAATTGACACATGCAATTAACTAGTTGACTTGGACTCAGAGAAGTAATGGGGAAAGGGGAGAGAGTTAGTGTTTCCTCTGTGTTCCCTATAGTGGGTTGTAGAGTGCTGAAAGAGAAAAAAATAACTTCTGCTACTTGGCAATGCTGTGAGCATGAACAAATTGTTTAGGTCTTAATCAGCCTGCCTGCCTTTCCTTCCTTCCTTCCTTCCTTCCTTCCTTCCTTCCTTCCTTCCTTCCTTCCTTCCTTCCTTCCTTCCTTCCTTCGTGACTGAAGCAAAGTATTGGCGGACATTTACATTGGAGGAGGTTGACAGTGAATGTTTCAGGTGAAGTTGGGTTGGGGTCAAGAGAGGGTAGTCAGAGAGTGCAGAGGATCCTGCAAAAGCAGATAGGTATAAAGAGCCCCCACCAGAGAGTGAACCCGATCCTGCTCTGGGGAGCCTTGCCTGTTGGATGGCTGGGCATGCCATCTGCTGTCTTAGTTCCTGAGCACTTTTTATGCCATCGATAAAAAAGTGGCCGAGTTTGCTTTAATTTGTTGAAAAGGGTAGGAATAGCCTTGGGAGAATAATTAGAAGCCCACTGTTTTTCATTACATTATATTTTAAGACAGCATATTTTCCTGTCTACTGACTTTTAAGAGGCCTTGCCAAATAGTCTGTGTAAGAGTAAATGAGCAAATAAAAGGATTGCTCTGTAGCTATTTGGACTTGGTTTTAAAGGAACTTTATCTTCATTCACATGAAAAAATAAACAAACTCTAAGTTCAGCTTTTCCAGGTCCCACAAAAATGTACAATGTGTGCCTACAGAAGCAAAAGGGTACCAGGGATGGAAAGAATGACTCAGTGTTCCGAGAAAAAGATTCTGTTCCCCATGAAGACAGGACACTGTATGAACTGACTAGGTGGTGATATCGATCAAATTATTAGGGGTGGGGGAGCTGAGGAGGAGCAGGATCTTTTGAAATGCTGCAGAAGAAAGTCTACTATAAACACAGTATGTTATAAATGATCTCCAAATGCCAAAAAAGTTGTCTGGCAGAGTGACATTCTCTTATCCAAACATCTTCTGTTCTTCCTGAAAAAATGACCTTTTGTTGGTATAATTCAGATATTTTCTAATTTTTTGTTGCACAGAGAAAAATGAATTTATTCACGATGTGAAAAATAAAAATGTTCTATTTAAAGCCAAACTGCCATTACTAACTGTATCAAAGGCAACAGGGGGGTCACAATAAGTTTTGGTATTATTAAGATAGCATGGTACTGGACTAGAAACAGATCTGCAGACCAATGGAACAGAGTTGAATATTCTGTGACAAACCCCCAAATATATGGCCACTTAATTTTTGACAAAGGAGTAAGAAATGTGAAGTGGAACAAGAAAAGCCTCTTCAGCAAGTGGTGCTGGAAAAAAAAAAGAGTAAGACTTAAAGCTGTGAAATAGAATATTGAAATGCTGTGTGCATGAAACAATCTCATGGACACTGTCATAAAGAATGGCACCTCCGAGTTTTAAAAATGATGATAAATTATAAAATAAAATCTTATTTTCATAAAGCTGCTGGAAACAATCCAGAAGCTTCAGAGAACAAAAAAAAAAATATGGAAGTATGATAAAAAGAAAAGTTAAGGATTCGACCAGGGGTACTGGGTTTACTTATAGGGAGTAATGGGAGGAGAGGGAAGGAAGAAAGGAAGGAAGGAAGGAAGGAAGGAAGGAAGGAAGGAAGGAAGGAAGGAAAGAAGGGAGGAAGAAAAGAAGGGAGGAAGAAAAAAGGGAGGAAGGACACACAAGAAGAACCTAGGGACTATGGTGGAGGAATATTGACATTTTAGTGATGGGTGAGGTGTGGTAGCATTGTATCCCTAGAACATAAATACTAATACTATTGTAAATGATACTGTATCAATTAGAAAATAGAAAAAGAGAGAAAAGAGAATAAAGTTAAAATATAGAAATCTGTATATACTAAGTCTAACATACTGATACATTTCATTTCATTTCATTTTATCATCCTGTTATTCGTCGATTGCCTCGAGCAGGCCCCAGTAACGTCTCTTTCATCCTAGCCCTGAGATTATATTCACGGCTCTTTAGGAGAATGAGACGCATCATTGTTACTGGTATTTGGCATATTTGGTACGCCACGGGGAGTTTGCCAGACTCTGCCCTGTGGGCAGGCTACATTCGATAGCCTGCAAGTTTGTCCAAAGTAGGAATGAGATAATAAGATGTCATAAAAAGATGTCCTGATAAGATATAAGTTCCAGGAGCTGGATTTTATAGTCTCTGAGTCTTGGCCGTTGATGGGATTACACAGCGCCAGGGGGCCAGGTGGTGGGTGCGACCCCCTCCTACTGGAATTTGGAGGATCTGGGTGGAGGATGCTCGACTCCAATCCGAGTAGGCTGGGAGATCTCGGCCCCGGAACCTGCGTGGATTTGTCCCTCTGCCAGTACCTTCATGTGTGCGGAGAGTGGTCTCAGCATGGTGGTGGCTGGTCCTGGAGGTCTTCGGCTGCCGGAGCCCTGGTCGGGGCGGGGAGGAAAGCTCAACCCACTCCCCTCCAACGGGCCCCGGCAAGGAACAGCCAGGCGCGGGGGCAGAAGACTGCACTGTTCTCGTCCGGGAGCTGGATTTTATATACTGATACATATTACTGACAAATAAGAATTGAACTGAATATATATTATACTGTTCATGTAAAATGCTCTATATGATATATAATATTGCATTATATATGAATATTTACCATATCTATTATATAACTGTATATATTATATTCATATCAACATCTATAGGACATTAATAGAAAAGGTTTAAGGAGATTTTTACTTCTGGTAACAGTGAAATATACTACAAGTCTTTCTGAGGAAAAAAATTTTTTAACTCATTCAATAATTAATAATATTATCTTAATAATAAGGCAGAAAGCAGATAATAGCAAAGTAAGTCATTACTAGACTAGCATCATGGAAGATCCAGGCTCAGGGAGACTGTCCTAGTGATGAAATCCTCCTTTCCCAGGGAGATTACTTGCTCATTTCAGAGAAACTGCTTACAGAAGAAACCAAGTGGTTCTTTTGAAAGCCCTGTCAGGCTATTGGATCAGGAAAACAACAAGTTTCCATCAAGAGGGATGTTCTTTTGCTTTTAGTTGAGATCTCCTGACTCCACATTATACCAAAAAAAGAAAAAAGGCAAGTACTCATGGAGATTGCAGTTCAAGTGTGAATAGTCTTATTCACTGAATTTGCCTTATGGTTAACCCATTTTACCAGGGCATGTATGTGCTTACTAGAAGTAAATCAATCTCTAAAGGAAGAATAGCTATTTCTGAATCAGAGTCTGTAACACTGCAAACTCATAGCTGGTCTGCAATTAAAACAAAAGAGGAACATGAGAAGTTGGGACAGAGGGGAGGAATGAAGGTGGGCCCAGAATAGCACATGGTGGTGGACCCCTTGCAGACATGAAGCTGCACATTTAATCCCCAGCACTGCCTTATAAAGCTGAGTACAACTCCATTAGCAATGCTATGGTGCATCCCAAGTAAGTGTGTGACCCCAAGGGAACACCATTAGCAAGTATTCCAGTAATAGAATCAGGTGTGCCAGCACTACAACCAAACATAGGTACAACCCCAGTTATCACAAAAGGGGTCGAGGGTGTCCTTTCACATTAAAAACAATAAAGGAATAAAAGGTAAAGGTAAAAGGTAAAGGCCCTCCCGTTGATCGTCGATTTGCTCGAGCGGGCCCAGTAACGTCTCCATTGGAGACTTTGGTGTTACTGTGTCTGGCATATCGAATACTCTCGGTAGCTTGCCGGGCTCTCCGAGAGGGGCGCAGGAATCGAATTCGGGTCGGCCATGTTGGCCGCGTGTAAGGCGAATGCCCTACCCGCTGTAATCAGAGGTAAAAAAAAATCAGCAAATGAGGCGTTGCTTTTCTTTTCTTTTTTTTTTTTTATTTATTTATTGGGCTGGAGCGACAGCACAGCAGGTAGGGCGTTCGCCTTACATGCGGCCAACATGGCCGACCCGAGTTCGATTCCTCCGCCCCTCTCGGAGAGCCTGGCAAGCTACCGAGAGTATTCGATATGCCAGACACAGTAACAACAAAGTCTCCAATGGAGACGTTACTGGGCCCGCTCGAGCAAATCGACGATCAACGGGAGGGCCTTTACCTTTTATTTATTTATTGAATCACTGTGGGAAAGGTTACAAAGCTTTCAGGATTAGGTCTCAGTCATGCAAATATCAAACACATTTCCCTTTACCAATACTTATTTTTTACCATGAAGAACCCCAATAAAACCCCACCCCACCCCTCCCCGTCCCTGTGAGGCAGATGAATTCTAGTTAACATTCTATCTGCTTTGATTAGATTCATTGTTTCAATAAAAGATTCACCACTATTATTTAGAGTTTACCCCCACCCCCCAAATCAGACATGCTGAAAAAGCATTGTGAAGTGATTTGCTTTCTACAGCTGGGTTCAAGAATTAAATGTTGGTTTTGGATTTCTGCTATTTTACCTATTGACCCTGGAAGTATTTCTACTGAAAGTCAGATAGTTAAGAAATTGGTTTCTGTGTTCTGGAGTCGTGGCCGTGCTGGAGAGCCGCTCGTGGGGGCAACTGGTGGCCTCGGTAGGGCGTGAAGGGCGGACCGAAACGTCCCCCTTCCCATGAGGTTTTAGTCGCCCCCACACTCCCGGCTCATACCTGCTGTCCACAAGGCTCCCATGTGGCCGCCATCTTTCTTTCCAGAGAGGAGAGGGCGAATGGGGCAACACCCTTTCCCCTCCGGCAGACTTGATGGCCTGGATCAACGCATAGTCCGTTCACTTTTCTGCTCCAAGCTGCCGGGTTCTGCATTAAGTCCTTGTGCTTCTGGGGCCGTGGCTGTGCTGGAGAGCCGCTTGCGGGGGGCGACTGGTGACCTCGGTAGGGCGTGAAGGACGGACCAGAATGCCCCCCGACCCATGAGGTTTTAGTCGCCCCCACACCCCCGGCTCATACCTGCTGTCCACAAGGCTCCCATGTGGCAGCCATCTTTCTTTCCAGAGGGAGGAGGGCGGAAGGGAGCAACACCCTTTCCCCTCTGGGCAGAAATGATTGCCTGGATTAACGCATAGTCCTTTCACTTTTCTGCTCCAAGCTGCTGGGTTCTGCATTAAGTCCTTGTGCTTCTGGGGCTGTGGCCGTGCTGGAGAGCCGCTCGTGGGGGGCAACTGGTGGCCTCGGTAGGGCGTGAAGGAAGGACCGGAATGCCCCCCTTCCCATGAGGTTTTAGTCGCCCCCACTCCCCTGGCTCATACTTGCTGTCCACAAGGCTCCCATGTGGCCGCCATCTTTCTTTCCAGAGAGGAGAGGGTGAATGGGGCAACACCCTTTCCCCTCCGGACAGACATGATGGCCTGGATTAACGCATAGTCCGTTCACTTTTCTGCTCCAAGCTGCCGGGTTCTGCATTAAGTCCTTGTGTTTCTGGGGCTGTGGCCGTGCTCCAAACTTAACTCTGATTTTCAGGGAGAAAGATTGGGTGGTTTACTTCTCATTGGTCACTTTGTATATAAAGAGATGTTTTGAGAAAAAGTTTTGAGAAAAAGTCCTAGTTCCCGCATACTCGAGCTGTGTTTGTAGAGGCTTCTGGTCACCGGGATTCCATCTGGGGGAGGCGGGATGCGGCACCTACCCCATCTGGAACTTGCCGGTGATCTCGGCTCTTTTTGGAACCTTTTTTTTTTTTTTCCCCTCCGGGATCTGTGGTTCCCGCACCCTCCATGTGGTCCTTCTCTTAGGCTGGGCGTTGCTTTTCAAGTCCATGTTCTTGCTTGAACACATCTCTCGTTTTTCTCTGTGTTTCATTGCTTGCTCATTCCATTCAGAGAAGTTCATATTCTTTCTTGAACATATACTTCCTCTCTTTCTCTTCCCTCATGTTATTTATTAAGTCTCACCCAATAAAAATGATCTTACTTTATTGAAAAAAAGAGAAAAAACAACAAATAATAAAAACAAGAACCCTAGATATTGTAGCTACTAGATACATTTTTTAAAAAAAAAATCTATTCATGGGGCTGAAGTGATTGTACAGTGGGTGGGACTTTTACTTTGCATACAGTAGACCTGAGTTCAATCCCTATGTCCTCTGAGCTAGCCAATTATCTAAGCACAAAGCCAGGAGTAACCCCTGAGCATCGCTTGATGTGGCCCCCAAACAAAAAGAAAACAAAACAAAAAAATCTAAAGGACAAACCATAAATGTGACAAAGAAATCGACAAATTTAAAAATTAATGAAGTATATAACTGAACATTACAATTTAAATAAGAATTTCAATATTTTTTTTAAAAAATGGCGATTAATCTGAAAAAAGATTTCTTTTTTTATCACATATTTTGAGAGTTTTCCTTTAATGGTGGTGCGGATTTTAAGAAGACCATTTTTTTTTATGTAGGAGTACTGCTATTTATTCAGCCACTGGTTAGCTGATTGAATTGAGCATGAACTCCACCTTACTTTTTTAAAAATAATTTTATTTATTTGTTTTTTCTTCTTATATTTATTTATTGAATCACTGTGGGAAAAGTTACAAAGTTTTCAGGTTTAAGTCTTGGTCATACAATGATCAAACACCCTTTCCTTCACCAGTACTCATTTTTCACCACCAAGAACCCCAATACACCCCCCTCCCACCCCTCCCAATGCCTGTGAGGCAGATGATTTCTACTTAACTTTTTTCTACATTGATCACATTCATTATTTTGCCAAAAGATGCACCATTATTGTTTAGAATTTCCACCCCCCAACAATCAGAATTTGTGAAAAGGCATTGTGAAATACTTCGTCTTCTATAGCTCGTTATGAGAGTCATATAATGATTTTGGATTTCTGAAAAGAGCCAGATAATTATGAGATTGGTTTCTGTGCGTCTGACGTTATGGCTGTGCCGAGGAGCCACTGGTGGGGGGCAACTCATGACCTCCGTAGGGCGTGAAGGGTGAGCTGGTACCGCCCCCCTTCCCATGAGACTGCAGGTGCCCCATCACCGCCGGCTCATACTTGGCTTTCCTATAAGCTCTGAGATGGCGGCCACCCTGCTGCTGGGCGGGGGGGAGGGGGGGCGGGGAGCGGAGAGGGGGAGAAGGCGGAAGGGAGCAACACCCTTTCCCTCCTGGGGAGGCATGGTGCTGTAGTTTAATGCATGGTCCTTTCACTTTTCTGCTGCAAGCTGCTGGGCTTTAAATTAAGTCCTTTTGTCTCTGGAACCATGGCCATGCCAGAGAGCACTCGTGGGGGGCAACTCTTGACCTCGGTAGGGCGTAAAGGATTAGCCGGTACCACTCCCCTTCCTATGAGACTGCAGTTGCCCCGTCACCGCTGTCTCAACCCTGGCTTTCCTATAAGCTCTGAGGCAGCTGCCACCCTGCTGCCAGGGAAGGCCGAAGGGAGCAACACCCTTTCCCTCCCGGGGAGGCATGCCACCATAGTTTAACACATGGTCCATTCACTTTTCTGCCGCAAGCTGCTGGGCTCTGGATTAAGTCCTTTTGCCTCTGGAGCCATGGCTATGCCGGAGAGCCGCTCATGGGGGTCAACTCATGGCCTAGGTAGGGCATGAAGGACAAGCCAGTACTGCCCCCCTTCCCATGAGACTGCAATTGCCCCATCACCGCCGGCTCATACCTGGCTTTTCTATAAGCTCTGAGGCGGCAGCCACCTTGTTTGTGGTCCAGATGCACTTATGCCAAAAGCTGCTGGATTTCAAGATTTGATTCTGAGTCTCTGGGATCATGGCCATTAATCAGCTTGATCAGGAGCCAGAGAGGCCGTTTGTAGGTGGCGACTTGGGGTCTCGTTGGGATGGGGAGGAAAGGACTGGTTCCACCCCCATCTGGTGAGGCCCCGTGTGTCTCGGCACTGCAGGCCCAAACCTGACTGTCCAGTGGCCTCTGGAGAATAGCGGTCACTGGGCCGCCAGGGGGAACAGGCCAAGGCACGGAATCTATTCCCACCTGGAGTGGCCCAGCGCCAGTAACCTACTGCAGGGACAGGACGCATTTCTGCCAAAAGCCTATGGGTTCCGAGATTCATTTCTGAGTCTCTGGGATCATGGCTGTTAAGCAGTTTGATCAGGAACCAGAGAGGCCATGCTTCCAATTATATAGCTGAGCCCTAGGTGGTTTGTGGGTGTGTCTCCCACATACCTGACTTTTGGCTATTTACTTTCTTGATAAACTTTGCCCCAAGTTTTGGGGATCTGGCCAAAGGCACAGAAGCAATTTTGGGGGATCTGAAAGTCTGATGGTGCCATCAGGCTGCTGATGCACTCGCCTCACAGGTACAGATTGACCTGCTGGCGGCACCATACCCCCATGAAAAGAGATTTATTGTAACAAAAGATATGTGAGAAGAAAATGTCATAGGAGAGACAGTGAAAAAACACTGTAAGAAATAAAAGGGGTCAAAGATATAGTATTTGCCTTGGGCATTTGCCTTGCATGTGGCTGACCTAGGTTTGATTCCCAACATCCTATATGAGCACCACCAGGAGTGATTCCTGAGTGCAGAGCCAGGAGTAACCCCTGAACATTGCTGAGTGTGACCTAAAAACAAACAAACAAATTAATAAATGAACAAAAATAGAAATAAAAGGACTTTCTAGTCTGCATAAAGAAAAATAAAAGGGCCCCGAGATTCCAACCCAGACAGCCTTATATATATCAACTTCTGATAAAAACTTTGAAAAACCAATACCAGCTAACTGCTGGAACATGCTCAATGAACAGAACTCTAATTCTGACCCTACTTCACTTTTTTCCCCGTTAAACCCAAAATATATGTTAATTTACATGCCCCCCCCCAACTGCATCAATAGGTGTTAAGATACTTGTGAGAATGAGCGGGCAGGAAATGATCACATTGGACAAGAATTGAGTGTTAAAAGTAGGTAAAGGGTGGAGGGGGGGAATGTGTAGCGATAGCACAGTGGGTAGGGCATTTGCCTTTGCATGCAACCGACCCGAGTTCAATCCTCGTCATCTCAATGGCCCCTGAGTACTGCATTGCTGGGTATGACCCAAAAAGCAAAAAAAAAAAAAAATAGGTTAAAGGGATATTTCTGATAACCTTTCAGTACCTGTATTGCTAACCATAATGCCCGTAAAGGGGGGGCAGAAGGGAAGAGAGAAAGAGAGAGAGAGAGAGAGAGAGAGAGAGAGAGAGAGAGAGAGAAGAAATCTGCCTGCCTGCCATAGAGGCAGATAGTGGAGGACGGCAGGAGGGAAAGTGGGGACACTGGTGGTGGGAAATGTATACACTGGTCGAGGGATGGGTGTTGGAACACTGTATGACTAAAATCTCTATAAGGGTCTATCTCACAGTGATTCAATTAAAATATTTTAAAAACAAAAGAATGAGTAAAGCATGCAGTCCTCCTACTCATGACCAACTACTTACGCATATTCCTCCCCAAAGTTCCCTCCTTAAAAAAAAAAAAAACTTATCCTAAAACTCAGTTTATGACTCTCCCTTGAAAACACCTCTTGGGTGTGTACCACTTCTTTAAAATATCTCTCTACTATTGTTAACACTGTTTTGTCCCAGAATTCTTTCTCCAACAAAGACAGAGAACTAGCATACTGGGATATGGTCTATCTTTACCCCTGCATCCCTTTTCCCAGTAACAAAATATCTAGAAATAATCTTACAGAAATAAGAAGAAAATATATAATTTAATAGTAAATTAAAAAAGTAATAAGTAAGTGACTGTGAAGATTATGCAGGTGACAACCAAATATCAAAAGAAAAGAAGAGAAAGAATGGAGCAGAAAAATATTGATAAAAATAATTTCTGAGATCTCATCTTAGTTTATTAATATATAAGCTCCAGATCCTAAAAGTCTTAAAAAAACAAAGCAGAATTCAATAAAAGTCATTCTTAAGAGCATAATAGAAAAAGTGCTAAAAATCCAAATGACAAAACTCAAGCAAAAAAAGAGAATTCAACTTCAGATGAGAAGTAACAAAGCTTACAGACAATATCCCAAAGAAAGAATAAAAATCCAAAGACAATAGAGTTATATATTTAAACTGTGGAGAGCCTAGGACTGCCAATCAAGAATTCTATTTCCAGTGAAAACTTCCTCTGTGAAGGAAGGCAAAATGAGGACCTTTTGTTTTCAGACATGCAAGAACATAACAGCATATCCACATTAGAGGATATACCAAAGTCATTCCTCTAACAGAAGAAAAATAATCCATGATGGAGAGGCAAACAGAAAGGATTTTTGTTTGAATAATGCAACAATACTATCTTCTGGGGTTTAAAGAGTTTAATAAGCTAAAATACAATAAAATAGCACAGAAGCCAGAGAGATAGTATAGGAGTTAAGGCAATTGCATGTGATTAAATCAGGTTAGATTCCCAGCACCACATAAGGTGTCTCCTAAGCACCACAAGGAGTGATTCCTGAGCACAGAATCAAGAGCATAGCTGGGTATGCATAGACTAACTCACAACCCCTCAAAAGAAGGAAAACAGCATATATGTTGGGCAAAAGAGATGAAGTTAAGATGTGAGGGTTTTGTATAGTTACTAGGGAAGGGGCATACAACTGGATGAATATTTGTATCCCTTAACTCCAACACTGCACTCCCAGCCCCCTATGTGATATTAGGAGGTAGTAGTTACATATGGGAGGTAATTAAAAGTTGGGTCTTCACAGCCACATGTGCTAGGTGAAAAGGAAGCTCAGATAGAGAAGAGAGCACCAAATAAAGGGTGTTGTGAAGACCCTCCCAGGGTGGGAGAGACATGTTAAAAGTAGTCTATAGACCAAACATGATTGCCACTCAATGCCTCTCTTGCAAAACACAGTACCCAAAAGAAGAGAGAGAGAACAAGGGGGAATGCCCTGCCACAGAGGCAGGGTAGGACGGGGGGAATGGAGGGGTGGGAGGGATGCTGGGACCCATGGTGGGGGAGGATGGGCACTGGTGGAGGGATGGGTACTTGATCATTGTATAACTGAAACCCAAGCACAAAAATTTATAAGTCTATAACTGTACCTCATGGTGTTTCACTAATAAAAAATGATTAAAAAAAACACACACACACAAAAATAAAGTTAAAAACAAAAAAAAAAAGTTGGGTCTTCAATACCCATCAGATAAGGGGCTAATATCCAGTACATAGAAGACATTAGTAGGATTGTACAAGAAAAAAACCCTCCAACCCCATCAAAAAGTGGGGAGAAGAAATGAACAGAAGCTTCCTCAAAAAAGAAATACAAATGGCCAAAAGGCACATGAAAAAATGCTCTACATCTCTCATCATCAGGGAGATGCAAATTAAAACACAATGAGATATCATCTCACACCACAGAGACTGGCACACAACAAGAAGAACAACTAGTGCTGGTGCGAATGTGGGGAGAAAGGGACAATCTTCCATTGTTGGTGGGAATGCCAACTGGTCCAGACTTTTTGGAAAACAATATGGCCATTCCTTAAAAAAAACTAGAAATTCTAGAAATTGAGCTTCCATATGACCCAGCAATACCACTTCTGGAAATATATCCCGAGGGTCCAAAAGAGTACAGTAGAAATGACATCTTCACCTGTATATTCATTGCAGAATTGTTCACAATAGCCAGAATCTAAGAGTACCTGAGAACAGATGACTGGTTAAAGAAACTTTGGTGTGTCTATACAATGGAATACTATGCAGCTGTTAGGAAAGATGAACTCATGAAATTGCTTATAAATGGATGGTCATGGAGAGTATGAGTGAAATGAGTCAGAAAGAGAGGGACAGACATAGAATGACTACACTCACTTGTGGAATATAAAATATCATATGAGACTAACACCCAAGGGCAGTAGAGACAGGGCCAGAAAGATTGCTCCACGGTTGGAAGCCTGCCTTATGAGCAGGGGGAGAAGGCAGCTGGGATAGAGAAGGGATCATTAAGTCAATGATGGTTGGAGGGATCGCTCAGGATGGGAGATGTGTTCTGAAAGTAGATAAAGGACTAAGCATGATGACCTGTTGGTATCTGTACTGCAAACCATAATGCCCAAAAGTAAAGAGAGAGTAAGAAGGAAATTTCCCTATTTGCCAGAAGGTGAAGTGGGATGGGAGGGGGGAGGAACACTGGGAACATTGGTGTTGGAAAATGTACACTGGTGGAGGGATGGGTGTTTGATCATTGCATGACTGAAACTCAAACATGAAATTTTTCTAAGTGTATCTAGTGGTGATTCAATACAAAATTAAAAAAATAAATAAAAGTTGGGTCTTCATTAACAGGCTGAAAAGACCATGTGAAAGGGGTTTCAGAAAAGTCTCAGAGAACTCTTTTGCCCTCTGGACACATCTGGCAGTGCTCAGGGCTTACTCTTGGTTGTATGCTCAAGGATAAATCCTGGTGGGGGTTTGGGTTGACTTCTTTCTGTTATGTGAGGCCACAGTGAGAAGATGGCAGAAATAAATGTTTGTTGTTTATACTTCACTGGTTCTAGAGCTCTATTAAGAAACACCAAGACTATAGAGACAAAGGGGAATTGGGAATGTCAATTATGATTAGAATTAGAGGACCTCTGATGTTGATCCAGATAGTATATGACAACTACAGACAGCCTTTCTCTATAGGATATGGCAACAGGACACACTGGATAGAACAGGGAAAAAAAGGACCAGTGTAATCTGAAAAATCAACACAAGTAGATAGATTGGAAAGAAAAGTTGAAAGTAGAGAAGTTTCTTATTTTGTCTTCATCTCCCTAATCTTACCTGAGGATAACTGACATTATGGAACTGCACAGAGAACGTACAAAATGAAAACTGAGTGAGAGCCTGTGAACAGTCTTTAAGACAGTCTGAAATGGTCTCTGCCTCTGGGATTTATTGTTGAATCTCTTTATCTTTATTATGGTCGGTGATTAGTGCAGTGACTTTAAAGATATGATCATCTAGGGACTTAAAAGATATGATCATCTAGGGAGCGCTGGAAAGGTTCAAAGCTACACTGGTGGTCTCGGGTGCAATAGATGGCACTTTTGGTTTGCTTGCTTAAAGAAGGTTAAATTTCTAGGGGCAAAATGGGCGATTTTCTTTTTATGAAAGCAAATAGTAGACTAAGTAAGTATGAGAACTTCTGGTTGAGTGACATCTAATGACCAGGACATGGCAGAGAGATAGGCTATTATTTCCATTTGGTTATAAAATGACTATGACCTTCATAAGTGAGTATCCCTTCTCATCAAAGAAAACCATCTGACAGTCTATGGGCATCTCTCTAGAGAGGCCCTCATGGCAATTAACTGAAGAAGGTCTCCATTTGACAGTTAGCATGTAACTAACCCTGTTCCCCCAAAGTAAGAGCCGAAGTCATGGTGTTTCACTAATAAAAATTAAAATAAAATAAAATAAAATAAAAAAATTTAAAAAAATGTCCCAGCCAGAAAGCTGCAGGGGTGGAGATGCCTAGAGAAGCATTTTTTGGTAACTGTATAATCAAATTTTATTAAAATGCAGAATTTTGTCTTTCTCTCTCTTTCTTAAGGTGTGGTGTTGGCACAAAGAATAATCAATTGTTTTAGGGGAAGAGCATAGGTCACTAATAGAATGTCTCCAAAGCTGGATTGATGGGGAAAAGCAACTATTTTTTAAAATTTATTTTTATTTATTTATTATAATGAAATACAAACTTTCATGATTACGTTTCAGTCATACAATGATCAAGTACTCCCCATCCCTCCATCAGTGCCCATTCTCTACCACTAATGTTCCCAGTACAGTATCCCTCCTCTGGATCCTCCCCCACCCCCCACCCCCCGCCCCTGGCCTCTGTGGCAGGCACGTTCCCTTTTACTCTCTCTCTCCTTTTGGATGTTATGGTTTGCATTATGGGTACTAAGTGGTCATCATGTTCAGTCCATAGTCTACTTTCAGCACACATCTCCCATCCTGAGCAAGCCCTCCAAGCATCATTTACTTGGTGGTCCTTTCTCTAACTTGGTGGTCCCTTCTCTAGAGAAGCAACTTTTCCTATGAATTTTGAGAGTTTTCCTTTTGGGTCCCAGGAAGAAGGGATTCTTGATGTTAACACACATTTGTCACTTTGGAGCACCTCCTGGTATACACCTGGTGAATCCCAATACCACCAGGCCCAAGCAGTATGCATTGCTGGGTCAAGCACCAAACCATATGACCAACTGTCATGGAGAGTGGTACCTAGATGGTCTACCACAAGCATAATCAGAATCCAAGGACATATTTTTTTTATTTTATTTCATTTTTTCATTTTTTATGATTTTATTTATTAGAATCACTGTGATTCTAATATCTATTATCACAACAAGCTCCTGGGAGAGCACAAGGCAGAGTCTCCTACCCTGTGCCTGAATATTCTCGCCAGGGCCCAAACAGCTGAAGACCTCCAGGCCCCAGCCAAGGCCATACTGAGGCCACTCTCCACACATTTGGATAAGCCTCAGGCATAACAGAACTGGCAGAGGAACCCAGGTGTGTGGGACCCGGGGCTGAGATCTCCAAGCCTGCACGGTTTGAGACTGGACCTGTCAGTAGCTAGACAGTTACACCCTCCAACTGCTGTGTAACCCCAACAACAGCCAGGATCCATAGATTATCACAACAAGCTCCCGACTATTTATTTACTTTTCTCTAAGTTTTCAGGGCACCTTTAAATATCCCACCTGCACGGCAGCGCCTGGCAAGCTATTCGTGGTCTATGCCAAATAGACCAAATTGATATGCCAAATCCAGTAATAAATGGATCTCATTCCCCCTAACCCTGAATATGGCAGAGTCGAGAAGGATATGGAAGGAAAGGCTGATAAAATACCAAGGCAGAAATAGGTTGCCAAAATGAAGAAAAACAAAAATGATTGTCTGTACTTTTAATGCTCGTACGCTGACATCTACTGCATCCATTGAAGACCTTATGGTACAAGCGCGAAAGATCAAGTACGACATCATTGGTCTGACTGAAACGAGAAGACATCAATCACATCATGCCGTTTTCGACACTGGAGAAGAACTGTTCCTTGGAACATGTGATAAAAGAGGCGTCGGTGGTGTCGGTATCCTTGTCAACACAAACTTAGCCACGAGCATTGATTCATTTGAATGCCTAACAACCCGAATCGGACGATTACACTTGAATAGATGTGGCTCACTACCAGCAGTTTCTATCTTTGTTGTCTATGCACCAACATCCAGTTATGGTGAAAGAGAAACTGAGAAGTTCTACATGGAGCTGGAGAAGTTCTATAAAGAAGATCACACCTTCTACAAGATCATTGTCGGTGATTTTAATGCCAAGATAGGACCAAGAAGATCAGTCGATGAACTCCACATCGGGACCCATGGCCTAGAATGGAACGAACAGGGTGAAAGACTGTCTGAGTTCATCATGTCAACCAAAACCTTCCATGGTAACTCACAGTTCCAAAAGGCTGAATCTAAACGTTGGACATGGGATTCTCCCGATGGACGGTTCCACAATGAAATAGACCACATCATATTCAATCGGCAGTTTTGCCTAACCGATGTTGCTGTTGTCCCAAAATTCCAAACGGGATCAGACCACCATCTTCTTCGTGCAAAATTCTACCTCACAGAACGAGGAGAAAAGAATGCAAGGTTTAAGAAGAGGATGCCCAGAACGACCACCAACTGGGAGCTCTTTGGCTCTGTTGCACCAACATGGGAAGATGCCGTCATTGACAACACTGATGAAGAATACGATCGAATGATTCAACACCTCCATGATTGTGCGAGGAATGCCAAGAGAGAGATAACCACAAAAAACCGCCTTTCTTTGAACACTCTTGAACTTATTCGCCAACGTGGCTTGGCACATGCCTCAGGCAACCACAAGCAAACATCCGAACTGGCAAAACAGTGCAGAGAAGCCATCAAGGATGACCTCAAAAACAGGATAGCAGCAGTACTGGTAGATGCGGCAGAAGCTAGGAAAAGCATTCGTAAAGCCCGCCTGTCCTTCACCAACTACAAAACCAAGATGACTGCCCTCCGACATCATGATGGATCTATCACATCTTCCAGAAGGGCAATGGAGAAGATTATTCATGACTTCTACTCAGATCTCTTTAATAACCACGTCCACTTGCCCACATACCACATACCACATGATGGATATGTTGTTCCCAATGTTCTCCCTTCCGAAATCCAACATGCCATCTCGTTGGTAAAGAAACAAAGAGCACCTGGCCCAGACAAGATCAGACCTGAACACCTGAAGAACTTACCATCAGTACTCATCAATACATTGGCTCGGCTCTTCACACGCTACCTGTCTGAATGCAAGGTTCCATCCCAATGGAAAACCAGCAGGACTATACTACTATACAAGAAGGGAGACATCCACGACATTGGCAACTATCGCCCAATCTGCCTATTGTCTGTCGTCTACAAACTGTTCACTTGAGTCATCCTGAATAGGATTAGCAGAACATTAGATGAAGGAAAACCATGTGAACAAGCCGGATTCCGAAAAGGATTCAGTACCATCGACCATATCCACACGATTACTAAGCTCATTGAGGTTTCTCGGGAGTTCAAGATGCCGCTCTGTCTAATGTTCATTGATTTAAAGAAGGCCTTTGAGTCTGTTGAGATGGAAGTGGTCATGGAAGCCCTAGCCAATCAGGGCGTACAAACTCAATACATCAGGATCCTTCGTGAGCTCTATTGCGGATTCACTACCAAGATCTCACCATTCTACAAAGAAGTAATCATCCATATCAAGAGAGGGATTCGACAGGGTGATACCATTTCACCAAAACTCTTCAGTGCTACCCTCGAGAACATCATGCTACAACTGGAATGGGAAAGCATGGGAGTGAAGATAGATGGTCGGCAACTACACCACCTCCGCTTTGCTGATGACATCGTTCTAATAACACCAAACATCAGCCAAGCGGCACAAATGCTGAACGACTTTAACCGTGAATGTGGAAAGGTCGGACTACAGCTGAATCTTACGAAGACAATGTTTATGAGAAACAGCCTTGTTCCTGACGCTCCATTCGCTCTCAACAGAACCATCATCTCCGAATGCAACAGTTATATATACCTAGGTCGAGAAATCAACATGATGAATGACCTGGCACCTGAGTTGCGCAGGAGGAAGAGAGCGGCTTGGAATGCCTGCAAGAACGTTGAAGAAATAACTAAAAGGACAAAGAACCTCCAGCTACGAACACATCTCTTTGATTCCACTGTTCTTCCTGCATTAACATATGCCTCAGAGACCTGGACCCTATGAAAACAGGATGAGAATGCTATTCGGGTCTCTCAAAGAGGAATCGAAAGAGCTATGCTTGGAATATCACGATTCACTCAAATGAGAGATAGAATCCGGAGTTCTGATCTTCGTCAACACTCAAGAATCAGGGACGCTGTCTCATTTGCCAAGACATCAAAAATCAAATGGGCTGGACACGTAATGAGATTTACAGACAACCGCTGAACTAGAGCCATTACTGATTGGATTCCACGGGACATCAAAAGATCACGTGGACGCCCACGTACAAGATGGTCGGACTTCTTCGTCAAGACCCTGAATGATCGATTTGAAGCTCTGCATGTTCCTAGAACGAACAGATACCATTGGGCTACGCTAGCATGCAACCGGGATGAATGGAGACGTTACTGGCACCCGCTCGAGTAAATCGATGAATAACGGGGATTAAGTGATAAGTGATAAGTGAAGAATCACTGTGAGAGCAGTAACAAAGCTTTCGGGTTTAAGTCTCGGTCATACAGTGAAACACCCGTACCTTCACCGTCGCCATTCTCCACTCCCCAAAACCCCAGTATACCCCCATCCCAAACCGCCCCCTACCTGTGGGGTAGATGATTTCAATATTACTCTCTCTCTACTTTGGTTACATTCAATATTTTGACACCAGAACCACCATTATTATTTGGGATTTTACTCCAACATTCAGATCTGCTGAAAAGGCAACAGTAGACAATTTGTTTTCTATTGCTGGTTATGAATAACATATGATGTCATGTGGCTGCAGCAGTGGCTGGGCGATTTTGAAATTCCGAAATTTTTTTTTCAATTTTTTTTTTATTAGTGAAACACCATGAGGTACAGTTGTAGATTTACAAATTTTTGTGCTTGGTTTTCATTTATACAATGATCAAATACCCATCCCTCCACCAGTGCCCATTTTCCGCCACCATGGATAATATCCCTCCCCCCCATCCCCCCCATCCCACCCTGCCACTGTGGCAGGGCATTCCCCCCTGTTCTCCCTCTCCTTTTGGGTGTCGTGGTCAGCAAAAGAGGCATTGAGTGGCAAACATGTACAGTCCATAGTCTACTTTCAGCCTGCATCTCCTCTCCTGGGAGTATCCTCCAAACACCCTTTATTTGGTGCTCCCTTCTCTATCTGAACTGAGCTTTCCCCTAGAATACCCGGCTGGCCTCTAAGCTATGGAGTAATCCTCCTGGTGTTGATCTCAGCTATTCTTGGGTATTAATCTCATATTTTGTTATTTTATATCCCCCAGATGAATGCAATCTTTCTATGTCTATCCCTCTCTTTCTGACTCATTTCGCTCAGCATGATACTTTCCATATTGTACTACTTGTATGTAAATTTCATGACTTCATCTTTTCTAAGAGCTACATAGTACTCCATTGTGTAGATGTACCAAAGTTTCTTTAACCAGTCATCTGTTCTTGGGCACTCAGGTTTCTTCCAGTTTCTGGCTATTGTAAAGAGTGCTGCAATGAACAAACAAGTGCAGATGTCACTTAGACTATACATTTTTGCCTCTTTGGGATATATTCCCAGGAGTGGTATTGCTGGGTCAAATGGGAGCTCAATTTCCAATTTTTTGAGAAACGTCCATATTGTTTTCCAAAAGGGCTCAACCAGTCGGCATTCCCACCAGCAGTGGAGGAGTGTCCCTTTCTCGCCACATCCGCGCCAGCATCGGTTGCTTTTGTTCTTTTGAATGTGGGCCAGTCTCTGAGGTGTGAGATGGTATCTCATTGTGGTTTTGATCTGCATCTCCCTGATGATTAATGATGTAGAGCATTTTCTCATGTGCTTTTTTGCCATTTGGATTTCTTCTTTGTGAAAGTTTCTGTTCATTTCATTGCCCCATTTTTTGATGGGATTGGACGCTTTGTTCTTGTGGAGTTCAACCAGTACTTTGTATATCCTTGATATC
Source organism: Sorex fumeus (assembly GCF_029834395.1). Classification (NCBI taxonomy): domain Eukaryota; kingdom Metazoa; phylum Chordata; class Mammalia; order Eulipotyphla; family Soricidae; genus Sorex; species Sorex fumeus. Next base: position 36,244,671 of record NW_026606129.1, read on the forward strand.
AACCCCTTGTCAGACGTGTATTCGGCGAATATTTTTTCCCATTCTGTAGACTGTCTTTGTATTTTGGTCACTGTTTCTTTGGAGGTGCAGAAGCTTCTTAGTTTAAGATAGTCCCATTTATCTATCTCTGTTTTCACTTGCTTGGCCAGTGGCGTGGCGTCTTTGAAAATACCATTAGCCTCAATGTCATGGAGGGTTTTGCCAATTTTGTCTTCAATGGACTTTATGGTTTCTGATCTGATGTTGAGGTCTTTAATCTATTTTGATCTTACTTTTGTACATGGTGTTAGGCAGAGTTCTGAGCCCATTTTTTTGCATGTAGCCGTCCAGTGATGCCAGCACAATTTGTTAAAGAGGTTTTCCTTACTCCACTTCACATTTCTTGCACCTTTATCAAAGGAGCTGGAGCGATAGCACAGTGGGTAGGGCGTTCGCCTTACAAGCGGCCAACATGGCCGACGCGAGTTCGATTCCTCCGCCCCTCTCGGAGAGCCCGGCAAGCTACTGAGAGTATTCAATATGCCAGACACAGTAACAACAAAGTCTCCAATGGAGACATTACTGGGCCTGCTCGAGCAAATCGATGATCAACGGGAGGGCCTTTACCTTTACCTTTACCTTTACCTTATCAAAGATTAGATGATCATATGATTGAGGGGAGATGTCGGTGTATTCAACCCTGTTCCACTGGTCTGCAGTTCTGCCTTTGTTCCAGTACCATGCTGTTTTGATTATTACTGCTTTGTAGTAAAGTTTGAAGTTAAGGAGGTTGATTCCTCCCATTTTCTTTTCCCCAAGAATTGCTCTAGCTATTCGTGGGGGCTTATTGTTCCAAGGACATATTTGAACAAGGTTAAATAAGTGTTTGAAGAAATAGTGGCAAGGTGTTTCTAAAAGCTGATATGCACTAATCAACACATGGAAGAAGTTCAGACTATCGAATATAATTACTATCCCCCCTCAAGACCCCAACAAAATATTCAACTAGGCACGTAAACTGTTGAAACACAAAAGCAGGATGTCATGAAATCAGTCAGAAACATCACTTACTTTTCAAAAGAGCAAAGATAAGAATTAGATTCCTGGGCCTGGAGCAATAGTACAGTGGGTAAGGCATTTGCCTTGCATGCGGCTGACCTGGGTTCATCCTCAGCATCCCATATGGTCCCCTGAGCACAGCCAGCAGTAATTCCTGTTTGCAGAGCCAGAGTAAGCTCTGAGTGGGTGTGACCCAAAAACAAACAAACAAACAAACAAACAAAAAAGAATTCGATTCCGTATCAGAAGTGAAATAAGCTCAGGCTGGAGAGATAGAACTAGTGAGTACAACTAGCCCTTGTCTTGCATGCAGCCAACCTTGATTGAATCCCAGAACCACATAGAGTCCTGGGAGCACCACTAGGAGTAATCCTTTATCACAGAGCTAGGAGTAAACCAGGAGCCCAGCCAGGTATGGCTCCAAACCAAAAACAAACAAGCAAACAAAAAAGTGAGACAAACACAGATATACTGGAACATCAGCTTTTTAAAAGGCAAGCAAATAAACACAACACCTAGGGACACCAGAGTTTTATTTTATTTATTTATTTTTTTAATTAATTCATTTAATTTATTTTTTAATTAATTCTACAGATTTAATTGCCTGCTACAGGCAATTAAACCTTTCAACCTTGCCTCTAAGCTCAGGAATATAAATTTTTAAAATATTTTATTTTCAAAGAGTTGCTCACCATAATTAATTACATTCAATATTTCAACACCAAAGTCACCAGAATTTTAGAGGCAACAGAAACATTTGTCAATAGTAAGGGAAAGAAGGGGGTGTGGTGCTGCCAGCAGGTCAACCTTTACCCACAAGGCAAGTACATCAGCAGCCTAAAGGTGCCTTCAGGCTTCCTGATATCTTAAACCCACTGCTGTGCCTCTGATCAGACCCCAACAACTCAGAACCAAGTTTCCCAAGGATTAAATGATCAAAAGTTAGGAATGAAAAGAAATAAAGGGATAGACATAGAAAGATTGCATTCATCTGGGGAACATAAAGTAACAAAATAGGAGACTAACACCCAAGAATGGCCGAGATTAGTACCAGGAATTTTACTCCATAGCTTGGAGGCCAACCGCACATGCTAGGGGAAAAGGGAGCTCAGATAGAGAAGGAAACACCAAATAAAGGTGTTGGGAGGATCTGCCCAGGATGGGAGAAGCATGCTGAAAGTAGATTATAGACCAAACATGATTGTCACCCATTGCCTCTTTTGCAAACCACAACACCCAATAAGAGAGAGGCAGGATGGGATGGGGGGGATAGGGGGTGGGAGGGACACTGGGATCCGTGGTGGTGGGAAGTGGGCGCTGGTGGAGGGATTGGTATTTGATCATTGTGTAATTGAAACCCAAGCACAAAATGTGCAAGTCTGAAACTGTACCTCATGATGTCTCACTATTAAAAAAAATAAATGGAGATGTTACTGGGCCCGCTCGAGCAAATTGATGAACAACGGTAGGACAGTGTTTGTTTGACAGGTGTTTAAATAAAGTGGAAAAAAAAGAAAAATAAAGAAAAAAAAACAAATGATAAAAAAAAATTTAGGAATGTGGGAGCCATGTCCACAAATCACCTCCAGCTCAGCTATACAAGCTCATTTACTAGCCTTGCTTCAGAGACCCATAAATAAATCTCAAAAGAGATCAAAAGCCACAGTTTATATCAACCACAAAAGGCTGAACAGACCAGGATAAATCAAAGCGGGTGGGTCAGCCTGGTGCCCGCTCAAGCAGAGACCCTGGCAGCTGCTTGCTCCCACAATCCAAAATTCCCCCCATGCCC
>NW_026606129.1:37705000-37735000 GCF_029834395.1 Sorex fumeus
TCGATCCAAAACACTACTAAGTATAAATGTATGTTTCTCTGTTCATAGACCTAGCAGCTTAGGAGTTTATACACAGCACATAATATGTTTTCTTGCTTTTTGATGCAACTGTCCAATTAGGCTATTTGTCTCTCTTGTTTTATTTTCTTCTATCCTTTCTTACTGTGACTGTTTGAAAGTGGATAATATACATAGGAGATATTAGTATGACTTTTAGATCCACACAATATAATTTGCTTATGTGGTCACTCATTACTTTCCAAAAGAGTATTTTCTTCTCAAAGTTCATCATTTTATGCTTTATACTTCAGTTACTCCTATCAATATACAGGTTTCCTTGATTTACTAAGAAATATTTTAAGGCAATAATTCAAACATGTTAGTTAGGTTTATGGTGCTACTGATGAGAATTTTTCCAATAATGTGTTGTCATATTAATAAATACAGGTTTTACATTAACTCACAATCCTAGATTTTGTATTAACTCTCAAAATGGTATTATAGTTTCCAATTCCTTATATTGTTTATGTAACTTTTGGCATTATGACTTTAGTTACTTGACCATTTAGAGGTTTGTTTGACCCAAGTGCAAAGCTTACTGACAGTATAATTTCTTTCATGCCACCTGAGTTGTCATCTGAGTTTCAGCTGGGTGAAATTCAACACTAAATTGTTTTTGTAATTATTCATGTGTTGAAGACTTGTGATGTGCATCTTCAAAATCAGGAATGAGAGGCTTCCAGCTGGCTCGGACTTCCACAGCGTAATTAAAAATATAAATCAGGAACCCATGACAAAATAGATGCTACAGTTAAAGAAAAACATTAAAGCAGGAGGTTGTTTTCTTAATTAGATAAGGAAGTGGGTCCAACATGTAAGAGTTTGCCTTGCACACAGCTTACGCGGATACAACCCCATATGATCTTCTGAACCCACCAGGCCTGATCCCTGAGCCAGAAGTAAGTCCTGTGCAGCACTGACTGTGGCCCCCAAACCAAGAAAACAAAAAACAAAAAATCAAAAATAAACCCCGAAAGCCAAAAAAGCTCAAATAATATAAGCATACAGATGAACGAGAGGAAGAGGAAGCAATGAGCACAGATTAAAAGAGACAGCTGAGAAGTTCCCTATTTAATATTGTAAGACCACTGTAGCACTGTCCTCACATTGTTCATTGATTTTCTTGAGTGGGCACCACTAACGTTTCCACTGTGAGACTTGATGTTAGTGTTGTTGGCATATCAAATACATCACGGGGAGCTTGCCAGGCTTTGCCATGTCGGCAGAATACTCTCAGTAGCTTGCCGGGCTCTCTGAGAGGGGTGGAGAAATCGAACCTGGGTTGGCCGCATGCAAGGCGAACGCCCTACCTGCTGTGCTATTGCTCTAGCCCATACAGTGAACTCACTGTCACTGTCACTGTCCTCCCATTGTTCATCGATTTTCTCGAGCAGGCCCAGTAACATCTCCAGTGTGAGACTTTGTTGTTACTGTGTTTGGCATATCAAATACGTCACGGGTAGCTTGCCAGGCTTTGCCATGCAGACAGAATACTCTCAGTAGCTTGCCTGGCTCTCTGAGAGGGACGGAGGAATCAAACTCAGATAGGCCACTGTGAACTACTTTATAAAAATAATTTTTTAAAAAAAAATAACACTACAGAGAACATAATTTGAGACAGGAGCAAGGTGGACTCAAGAACAAAAATTCTCTTTCAATCTTCACATTCTGCTAATTATGAAGATGTCTGGACCAAGTCTCCATCCCCAGAAATCCCTTGCAATAGATGAAAACTTTTCTGTGAGATCAACCCATGGCAGCCTCTGCGTTATTTCAGACAACTGAATTGAGGAGTAAAGCCCTTCACTCATTCACTGGAAGCTTCTATGAGAACAGACAAACAGTAAAAGGGCCCTGGCCTTAAAAAATTAGCAGTGGAGACAGTTCAGCAGTAAGGAGACCAGGCAATCAATAAAAATATTCCTAGGTGCTGGATGTGGGATGGCAGGAAAAAAACAGATGTAGGAAGATGCGGGAAGAGTAAGAGGTAGCCAGAAAGATTGTCTGGGAATTTCTTTACGCTGGAGAAATTCTAGGGGTTTTTGGTTTTGGATCATGCCCAGCAGTGCTCAAGGCTAACACCTGACTTTGTACCCAGAAACTACTCCTGATGGGCCTTGGGATGGCAGGGATTAAATCTGGGGCAACTGCGTGCAGGGTAAACAGCCTAACCACTCTACTATGCTCCAGGTCTTCCATTTCTGCTTTTTGGAAGTTATGCCCGCTATGCACAGAGGTCGCTCCTGGTTCTGCACTCAGGAATCACTCTTGAAGGTGCTCTGTGGACCACATGCGATACAGGTCACTGAGCCTGGGTTGGCCAAGGGCAAGGCTAATGCCATAGATGCTGTACTATTGCTGTGGCCTCTGGGATTGGTTTTTAAACTGCTCAGAGTACTGCATTAAATGTGACCTCACTTTCCCATTCTTGCCCAAAGATACCCCAAACTTACCTATAATGAGAAAGGGTTCACCAAAGCTCAGGGGAGGACTGGGGTTAGTTGGGCCTGAGGGGGACTGTTTTGTGGGTCTGGCCGGCAAGGCAGAGGGTGCAGGTTAGGCAGTGGCCGTCCAGTGGTTGTCTGATGCTCAGCAGGGATGACGGTGGCAGAAATTAGGCACAGTGACCTTCTCAGAAGGGACTATTGGTCAGTGGTTGGTGAAAAGGATTTGTACAGTAGCGGCAGTGATGGACAAACATCTTTGGTGAGGGTCTTGGCAGAGGGAAGGGTCCTGTGGTCAGGAGAAATGCCAGGCTGAGGACCACTCGCCCGTGGTGACAGGGGAGGGTGTGTGTGTTTGCGTTTGTGTGTGTGTGTGTGTGTGTGTGTGTGTGTGCATGTATGTGTGTGGTGATGCTGGATGTAGGAGAGTATCACTGACATCGGATCCAGTGCTTGTGTGGTTGCCAGTTTCTGTTTTAGAGAACTTTCTAGAGTTGGTTTCCTGGCCAGACCAGCTTTGTAAGGGTGATGTGAGGACTGGCAGCAGCAGGAGAGGATCCTGGCACTCTGCATGCTTGCAGCGGGTGCTCCATAAATAATGGGGTCGGTGATTATTTTTTTTTTTACCTCACCTCCAGGCTGGCATAAGACAAAGTGTGTGTTTGTGTCAATTTTGTGTACAAGCCAGTGCATTTCTAGCTGCTTGGGGTAATTCCCCTGGGGCATGGTGAGCTCCTATTGGAAAGGCCCATTCCAGCTCACTGTGTCTTTTATCTGGCTAACATATGCACTTTCATTGCACTGGGACCTCAAAGGCAGTTCCAAGCTCTACTCAGTCTCTGCCTTGCCCCATCCTGTGCCAACGCCAGAGAACCCTGAACTCAGGGATGAGCCCTGAGCATTGGGGAGGTTCGCAGACAACTTTAGCCATTATTGAGCCTTTTCATTAGCCATTAATGAGACTCTTACTTTCGTTTTGGCTTGGGGGTCACTTCCAGGGGTGCTCAGGGCTTCCTCCTGCCCGTGTGTTCAGGGATCATTCCTGGTGGTGCGTGGGGGACCATATGGGCTGCTAAACAATGTAAGAGATATGGGGGAAAAAATTTTTTTTTTTTTGCTATTGAGTCTAGAATCGTCTTTATCTTTCACATCGGTGATGTTGTAAGATATAGATTGCTTTAAAAGAGCACACATAGCTTGAGAAGTATTGTGGTGAGGTGTTCAAACATTAGGCATTTTCAATTAAAAAATCTCTATTTCTAAACTCTTCAGTTATACAAATTATCATTTTTTTCAGGGATTTCATGTTCAAATTCACCAATTTAGAGTTGACTATTGCTATTGCTCCAGCCTGGCAAGCTCCCTGTGACGTATTTGATATGCCAAACACAGTAACAACAAAGTCTCCAGTGGAGACATTACTGGGCCCGCTCAAGCAAGTCGATGATCAACAGGAGGGCCTCGAGCTCGAGCAGAGTTGACTAAGTGACTGAAGATCCTACAGTTTCTTGTAGAAGATGCTATGCTTTGCTATGTTATTCTGTTAATGTTCTTTAGTGTCACATAGAGATGGAAAGGGCATATAATTTTTCATCTAAATCTGAGAACTTTGGATATGCTACAAAGTCAAAGTCAAAGTCAAGTTGTTAAAACTTGACCACTTCAAATATTTAAATGCTTGGAATATTATAGAGGGATATAAGATGCAATTCAACTAAATTCTCCTATGAAATTTGAAAATAGAAAATTATTTCATAAGGAATTGTAAATCAAAGTTCCCCAACTCATGGAAAATATGTCAGATCGATGCATGTTAAAACATCTGCACACATACACCTTGCCATTCAAGGGGCTCCTTTCCTAAGAATTCACTTGAGTATATTTCTCTCTCCCACCTAGAGATTCAGGAATCCCTCTTAAAACCCCACAGTAGGAGTACACAATTCATAGTTCACTAAGCAAAATCTAACTCTTTCATCTCTGTAGCTCCAGGAAATGCACCAAGATTAAAGAGAGACCAAGTGAGGCCCCATAACAAAGAGATATCCACTCTCAGGTTTTTGTCAGCTAGAGTGAGGACTTGCAATACCTGAATTGCAAATATCTCCTAAATGTTTTACCTTGGTATGTTGCCTTGCTTACTTTAGTTTGTATCATGCCCTGGTAGGTAGTGTTTTTGTCAAAGAGCACACCTCTAATATAACCAGTGATGTGAGATAAAGAGGAAACACTAAACTTTGGAATCAGATTTTAAGATATAAGCTTCATTATTTTGGTATGGTGAGCAGGTCTGGCCAGCAGGTCAGAAGATGATGGTTATGTAAAAGATATTTCATTACAGTTCTGAAAAGTAAGAGTACATCTTGCTATGGAGGAACTATACAGAGATAGCCCATGGTTAGGAGGCAGAAAGAACTAGGGGGGAAACGGGCAAAAGACTTTGTTGTATTTTTATGGGAAGAAAAGACAGGCAGATTTAAGATTGGCTTATTTTGAATGATTATATCAGACTCTGGCAGGCATGGAATGAGGGCTTTCTCCTGTTTTCTGTACCTTACCTGGGGATGATCAGAATTGGTGAAAAACATTTGAGATTAGGACAGGCCTGAGTATGAAAACCTGTGATACGGGAGGTGTTAGATTATGGATTTTAGATTGATTGGTATATTGTGGGGTGATATGGAGTGTTTGGGGATGCTGTGGGGTCCCGACTGCAAGACTCCATCTATGAGGGATATCCTGGGCGAGGGAGCTCCTGAATGAGAAGAAACATGCCAGAACCTTTATTGTCTGCAAGGTGCTTATATACCTTAAGGTGGCGCGCCAGAAACAAAATGGGCTGATCTATGTCGTGGCTAATGGTCAGTGGATGAACAGTCAAGATAGCCATACAAGGAAAGCTATTGGTCAGTGGAGGACAGTCAAGATAGCCATATAAGGAGTGGAGAGTTACAGAAGAGCTAGCCAGATTGCATCATCCAAGGGCCGTGTGGTGGGATGCCATGTGCTTGTGAGGAATGTTCAGACTCACAAAGCCAAGATGGAGACCTCTGGCTCCCTCTGGCATATACACATGTTTACCTGTCCTTTACTAGCTGCAAGAATTGACAGGGTAGAGGAAGTTCCTCTAGGGTCAGCAAAACTCCCAATGCCAAAGTATCAGAATAAAATGACATATTTAATATAGCTTTCATGAATTTAACTCGTGCTGTCATATATGTCTCCTGGCCATAGTCAAAATTGCCTTAAAACACTGGACAATCTTAATGCAACAATCTTCCTGGTTTGGTATGAGATGAGAGTCAGAGCTTTATACATAGTAGATATCAAGGTATCATATTAGGTATCACTTATTGGCAGACATTAGTGTATAAACAAAGAATGTCTACAACATGGCATATGATTAGACCTTGAGCAAGGTATACTTCAACTTGGTTGAGAGAGGATTTTGTTGCTGCTTCAGAAATGACCTCCATTTTTTCATCACATCATTGAATTACATTATGAATAATTCTGCAAAATTGACTGACTGCTCCTGGAATCTTGAGACTCTCTTGAGGCTCTTAAAATTTCTAGCTTTGAACAAGTCCAAGTACTTCCCTTCGCTGGGGAATAGTGATGGTACCAACTTCACAGAAGAAGTCATCACATACAGGGACTATATATGTGTATTCCACAGAAAGTTTCTGGAACTTTCCAAAACTTCAAAAAGCATTTTATTTTGGCTGCCTTGCAAGTTTCAAAAGCATCTCTCTCTCTTTAAGCTGATGCACTGACAGCAGTAGCTTCTTCTGACACCAAGAAGGAATTTTAAACAACACAAGGGTATTTTAAAGTGAGAGCCCAAACATGGCCTATTGGAGCCTCAGTAGACAAAGGATAAACTCTGTTTTCAAGCATTTACTTTCACATGCCAATATTTAGGGAGCAGGGTTGATAAAGAACCTTTAACTTTAGATATTTTTTGCCTCATGCCCAGGGTAGCATCAGTGAATTGGAAAAGAAGAGAAATCACAAATGATGTGTTACATGAGCTGCTCAAGAAGAGTGACTGTGTTTGTGTTAGAGACAGAGTAGCCTTCTCCAGGGACTTCTGCTATTCTCATGCTGTCATTTAGTGTAAAATAGGATCTTGCTCAGGAATCCTATGACAGTGAGCAGCTTTCCCCTGGGCCTCCTTGAAGGGTTGAAATGGGTCTTTGCCAGGCAACATTCGGAGACAGACATGGCTTAAACTGCATCTAAATATGTAGAAAGAGACCAGAGTATGGGTAGCAGAAATGCACTCTTAACTGATCTCATTATTATAGTTAAAACGTTTTTTTAAATTTTCCATTTCATCTCTGGTAAGAACTACTTTGGACAATTATGGTGAACCCTAAATATAGCATTGTGGCCTGGATACACCAAAGCAGCATTGTTAAATGTTAAATGTTCTCCTTAATTCCTTTTAGTTATTTTTGTTTATTTCTTATAAAAAATAGCCAACATAACATTTCCTGTAACATTCATATGGCAGAATTTGTTGACAGAATGTATGTTATAGCACTGACCTTTGGAAAATTACTTTCCTTATGAGATAATTTATAACTGGTAGAAGATAGTTGGTCTTGTAACATTTTCTTTTAGCCTCTTACTCTATCACTGTTTCTCTTTTTTTATTATTGCATTAAAGTGGAGCTTTTAGGATTAAAGAAGCTTTATATTTTTCCAAATAGCTTTGAGGGGTAGACTGAGATAGAATATTGGGCTCTGCCCACTGTGAACCTGATTAGATTTGTATTATTCAATTAAAGTTTTTAATTCAAGTGAAAAAAAGAAAGAAAAATAAGAAGAGTTAAAATGTTTATAAGAATATTTTTGAGGATTTACAGAATATCAGGCATCTTGTTATGATTTTACACATTTTCACAGATATTCTTTATAACAATTCTTCATGGTAGATATTATAACCTCCACCATATGAATGAAGACGCTGAAGCACAGAAAAAGCTAATTATACATGTAGGCAGCAATTAAAATAAAATTGCAGTAAGGGGCGCAGAATTCAAAAATCTCTATATTATTTAATCCTACTTTAAAAAGGAAAATATTTTTAAGTCTATTTATTTTTACTAATATATATGTATATCCATTATAACTGGAAATTATGATTGCATTTGAGTCCTTTAAACATCAAATTTAGACAATATAAAATGCTTCATTATAAAACTATAAAGATAGTACAGTGGATAAGGTGCTTGCCTTGCACATGACCAACCTGTATTCAATCCTTAGCATCCCATATGGTCCTCTGAATTCCACTAGTAGTGCTTCCTGGGGGAAGAACTGGGAATAAGCTGGTTCTTATTACAAAGAGAGCCATGCATGACTCAAAATCAAAAGGAAATTATGTCTTGTGTATATATATATATATATATATATATATATACACATATATATACCATGTATATCTATCACTTATACTTAGTTCTATTTTTAATTCTTTCTCCTCATTCTAATTACTCTGTTTACATTGTTATTTCAATATAAATTACATCTTCTGCCAGACTGACTAATCATTTCTTTTAATATGATTAAATTTTTTTCTCAGAATTAATATTTTTAATGACTTCAATGATTTAACAAGACATTTCTCACTTTCTTTTCAAATGTTCCAGTAGATTTATCAAGTACTGACACTATTCAGTACTAAGATACTAAGATATATTAGTATCTAAGATATATTAGCACCACTAGAGGTTGTTCTTTCTTTTCTCTTTGTTCCAAGTCAACTTTGCAGATATTTAGGGAATTTGACTGGCCTTAGAAGCATGCCTCGTTCAAACCTTTCTTTCTGGATCCTTTCAGAAATATCCTTTCTTAGGACTATAGGTTAGGCTTCTCTTTCTCAGTGGTGGCCCCTTGTATAAGGGCTCTCAATTCCTCTGAACATAATGTTAAAAATCTCACTCATATTTATTATAGCAGGATTCTCATTAAGCTATAACCTGGCTGTTATGTATTAACTTGCCATGAACAACAGCAAAGAAACTTCTCATATTGCAGAGAACCTTCTGGAGTTATGAAGATATCTTCCATATTCTCTGGTCTTAGAGGGATAAGAAACAGTCACTCTTAGTCTTCTATGACCTCTTCATGTGTGAGCCCTTTGTTGGAATGAGGGATACCTACCTAGATTTCCTTTCTGGAGGCAAGGAGGTTGACTTCTTTGAGGTCCTTTCTATCAGATGTAGTTTCTGTCAGCTGAACTCTGGCTAAGGAATATTAATGGAGCTATAGCACAGCGGGTAGGGCGTTCGCCTTACACGTGGCCAACATGGCCGACCCGAGTTCGATTCCTCCGCCCCTCTCAGAGAGCCCTGCAAGCTACCGAGAATATTCGATATGCCAGACACAGTAACAACAAAGTCTCCAATGGAGACGTTACTGGGCCCGCTCGAGCAAATCGACGATCAACGGGAGGGCCTTTACCTTTACCTTTACTCTTTCTGGTGAGGATTTCATGCATTGGTGACTTCTGAAACCCTCTTTTTGAAAAATTTTGAAACATTTCTGTCTCACTAGTTCTGAAATATTTAAAGCATTTCTTGTTCCTCAATTCAAGAACTTCTTACTGAGTAGATCATTTAGTTAGTTATCAGTCAGTTCTTCTCTTTCATTAATGACATTTCTAGATAAACTCTAAATAAAGACTTTATCTCTCCAGTTCTTATTCTTTTAGTGTGCTATATGTATTACATTTGGTGCTTAGTTAACTGTGCCTTGTGGATGTGGAGTGGGTGATCAAGGTAATAATGCTAATTATGAGGTTGGCAGGACAGCATAAATTTCAGACAGATGTTTTGGTCTTCCTCCTACTCCCCCAATCATTTACATACACACCCCCAAAATTGATTCAATTGCTTGTGTTTCAATTTCCTTAACTATAAAAACAATGCTCACATTTCATAATTATGATGAAAATTATAATAAACAGAAACTAACTCTAAAATTATTTCATTTTTAAGAACCATAAAAATATTTTCACTTTAAAACTATTTGTTATTATATTTATTATATTTTATTTATAAACTATTTATTATTATTATTTATTATTAACTTAAAACTATTTAAGGTAAACATAATGTGTGTAAAAATCTATTTCTCTTAGCACCCAATTTTATACCTGTCAGTCTTACCTTGGCATTCATCTTTCTTTTCTCCTGACTTTATTAAGTAAAAAACACAACGCTGTTTTACTTGGCAGCTGTTTATTTTCTGTCATGGGCCCTCCCAGAATTAAGTACTCCTCTCTACTTTGATCTAAATTCCTCTTTTGGTCAGTTATATATCAAGTTTATAGATAATTGAAACTATGAATTATGCATTGTGAACACCAGATCAATCTGAACTCAAAAGCTACGTTTCCATAAACATAGTGATGTCAGTGGGCCCCACGGGTGACTTATGTGAAGTGGGGAGGAGAAAGACGGTCACTTTCTCCCCACCCGCCTCTGCCACCCGGGACCCAGGATCACTGGGTTCTTGTCTCGCCTCGCAGAAAAGAATTTCAGGAGTAGACAAGCAGTGAAACAAATAGATTTTATTTGGAGGATTTTTAGGTGCGGAGGGGTGGGAGAGAGAAAAAGAGAGAGAGAGAGAGAGAGAGAGAGAGAGAGAGAGGTACTCAAGAGAGAACACAGGCTTCTCCAAGGGTGGAGAGAGAGAGAGAGAGCCCCTTTACACACACCCTAGCATTAGACACGAAAGCATGAAAGTACACATCTCAAGAGGAGAGATGCGGGCGACATATGTGCTTGGGCACCACATGTGCTCAGCCACGTGGCGTAAGCACACATGAGCTCAGGCAGCATATGCGCGTCCTTCCTTTGTTCAAGGTGGCCTTTATAGGGTTTTTCCAACCTGTCAAAAGTCCGTTGCTAAGGAGGTTACCAGGGAGGTTGGGAGTGGTGATGGTCTCCTTTGGGCTGGAATGCTGGAGTTAACTGGATTGAAAGGGAGGTTCGAAGATTTTTGAAAAAGAGGAATTTCATGGGGAGGAGGCCCGTATCTTCAGGGTCTGGGGATGGTCTTATAAGGGCTTTGTTTTCTGTATCCACAAGGTGGGTCATTCCTAGAATTCTTCTTCCATGAAACTTTGTTTCATTGCAAAGGGCCTTTCCCTATCTACCTGCCTACATCAATAGCTTGAGGAGAATTAAGGCTTAATTTCCTGATATACAAGTCACAAAACTTTGCCTTGAGAGAGGAAAACCAGGAGATAGGTTTTTTTTCCCCCACTGGGAAAAAAAAATCAAAAAATAGTTGTTTCTAAAAAGTTGTTTCTATCACTCTAACCATTACTTACTTTGTATTTTTGTATTTCTATTGTTATTGATGTGCTTTGATAGGTACTCTCTACTGCCCTGGAGGTGTTTATATATTCACTAGACAGCTTGGAAATTGAGACTCCTTCCTAGGTGCTGATATTAGCCCAAGATGAGCTAGTAGATGCAATTTTGCATTTCAAATCTTTTGGCTCCAAATGTATACATAGTATCAGACTTCTCCATTTTTTAAATAGTTTACTACTTTACTCAGAGAAACTCATAAGCAACTTAAAATGATTTTTTTTCAAGGAAACCTTTAAAAAAAATCTTCCTTTCAGATTGTCTTCTTAGAGTACTCCTTGCCATCCTCACGGAGGATAAGTGCTGGAGAGTAGCAGCTTGAAAAAGCATCCTTTGTGATGTTGATATATCACTCTAGGGACAGATCTTCCACCATTCAATGCTTTTGGCCTTTTAAGAGAACATTTTTTGCCCACTTACTTAAAGGCCTAATCCTTTGAGAAAAATGTACTGCTGTACTTACTGATTTATCTTTACTCTTCCAACAAGTTGTGGAGAAGATTAATTTATCTGTTGGATGGTAGGAAATTTATGAGAATTGTTGCTTTTGACCAAACAGTGCCTTTGAACTGCCGAGTTCTATTTTTTAAAATTTTCTCTTCATCTCTTTTTAAGAAGGTCATTTCTTGTCAACTAGAGCTATTCTCCACTTTTTATAGTACAAACTCTTTTAATGACAAAACAAAAGGGCAACCCCCAGAAAGATAGGTCATCCAGAAACCATGCAGAAGAAAATACAGTTCAACTTGGAGTTAGTAAATTTAAAAGAATGCCAAACCCTCCCTATTTGGAAGGCAGGAAGTGAGATGGCAAACTTGAAACCCCTCAAGTATTTGGGACCTGTGTGAATTGCTGTATCTCTTTGAGTTGGTGTTTAGAGGGGGTGTTGTGAGTTCAGGCTTAAGTTGACAGCGACAGCTGGTGTTGGAAGGCTAAGATGTTGGGCACAGCAGGAGTGTGAAGCAGGGGTCAGCTGGCCATGGATATCTAACAACTTGGACCAGAATCAAATCATAGTGAAGGCTGCCTTATCAAAAAAATCAATCAGGAGTTCCTCCTTGCTGGTATTATGAATTTTTCTTGGACTCTCAATTTACAGGAATCCTAGACTCCCAAAACTTCCGTGTAGCTATCTTGGAGACAATTTTTACCTTTTTTTCCTGAATAGTCTCAGTAAGATTATATGTATGAAGAAGCATAGGGCAGCATTCTAAACGTGTCGACCTTGGCATGATCAATAAATTGTGTCTGCTTGTCTGAGGACAAAATTGGTCTCTGTGGATGTAATTGAAGTTGGTGTGTGTTTTTGATTTCTCATCAGTTTTTTTTTTCCTATCATGGCCAGCATATGTAGGAAGTTATTTTCCTATATGGTTTAGTTGTATATAGCCTAGGGCCCTTTAAGAGAGAAAAATAAAAAATAATTAAATTTTCTTTTTGCTGCATAAATGAAAGCCAGGGTTTTGGGAATGTGTTAAGTAGTAATAACAGAAGTCACTTATTTCCTAAAAAGGCATTACCCGAATACCATCAACAAGAAAATCCTTTTTTTAATGTAAGCCTGGGGTGACTTTAAAAATATGCTATGGGTTTTCAAAGGATTTTACTATCTATGGCTTCATGTAGAGTCAAAAGAAAAAACCTATATTTACTAATCCCCCCCCAATATATATATATAGCACGGTAGCACTGTCCTCCTGTTCATCGATTTGCTCAAGCAGGCCCAGTAACATCTCCATTTTGAGACTTTGTTGTACTGTGTTTGGCATATTGAATACAGCACAGGTAGCTTGCCAGGCTCTCCGAGAGGGGTGAAGGAATCGAACTCGGGTCGGCCAGGTCGGCTGCATGCAAGGTAAGCTCCCTACCTGCTGTGCTATTGCTCCAGCCAAATAGACAATAGCCTTTAAAAATATAAGAATAGTAAACTTAAGGACTAGACAGAATATACAGTGGGTAGAGTGCTTGCCTTGCACATAGCTGACCCAAGTTTAATCCCCACCATCCCATAAAGTTGGCTAGCATTGTCAGGAGTGTACCACCAGATGTGAGCACCACCAGGCATGGAGCAAAAAACCAAAATCAAAATCATAAAAAGAAAAAAAAAGGTAGAAAGGAAAATAAGAGGTCTATGAAAAAAGTTTTTCAACTGAAAGACTGGAAATTTAAGCTTTTTTTTCTTTTTCATGGCTTTTTGGATCACACCTGGTGATGCACATGGGTTACTCCTGCTCTGTACTCAGGAATTACTCCTGGCGATGCTTGGGAGACCATATGGGATGCTAAGGATCTCATGTGGGTTGGCCAAGTGCAAGGCAAATGCCCTACCCATTATACTATCACTCCAGCCCCCAAACTTTAATTTCTTAAGAAATCAAACTTGCAGGCCAGAGACCCTGAATGTGTCTGATCACGTCTGATCTCAGAAGCTATCAGGGTCGGGCCTGGTTAGTACTTGGATGTGAGACCGCCTGGGAATATATATTAAATAAGCTATTCACAAAGATGAGTCTGTATTTGATCCTGTGCCTATGCTTAGTCCTTTATTGCAAAGATTTCGGACATCCAGATTCTGCATTTTAGCAAATGTTAAAAGGAGAGAAGCACACTAACAAGACACTGTGTTTTGTGAGAAAAGCCTAATTGAGTATAAAAATACATGTTTTAAGGAATTACACCTAAAATACCTTGCCTTTGAGGCTTACTCCCCAATAATAACCCTCTCTTTTTCTTACCACTCTTCTTTCTTATATTAGAAATATGTTAACTCACTGTCTTAGAACTACATTTATTTTATGGAATCATCATGAGATACACAGTTGTAGAACAGTTCATTGTCTGGGTCCAATCATACAACATTCCAATACCTATTCCTCCACTAACATTGCCCCCAGTTTCTTCCCTTCCTCCACTTCTGCGCTCACCCCAGTCCGTTGTCTCTATGGCACTTTCTCTCTCTCTCTCTCTCTCTCTCTCTCTCTCTCTCTCTCTCTCTCTCTCTCTCTCCTCCCCCTCTTTTGGAGTTTATGATTTGCAATACAGATACTGAGAGATTACCATGTTTGTTGCTTTACCTATTTTCAGCAGGCAGTTGTTATCCAGAGAGATTATTTCGAATAATCTTTGTCAGACATGATTTTTATTGAGCTCTTTAGTTAAGACTCTTTATATATCAAGATAATCAAGATAGAGAGGTATAACATACATTGACTGTAGATAGAGAAAGAAGTCACTGAATATAGATTCTTATCCCATCCCTTTAGATCTTATGTTCTTGGTCATGATAATTTAGGAGGTATAAGTATTGCTTTCTGTTTTCCTTTCCCCTTAACTCCAGGCACTAAGATAACATGTTTTTCTTATCTTGATTAGTTAATTCATTTTTATAACCTATATATTTCTTCTGGTTTGCCGCAAAACTTCTCTTTTTCATTGAACTTTCCAGAACTCTGCCTTATTTTCTTTGTTCAAGACCAACAAACAATATTTTCTTTTCCCAGAAACTTCAACTTTATGAATTTTTTGGTTT
The DNA here is from genome assembly GCF_029834395.1 of Sorex fumeus. NCBI lineage: Eukaryota > Metazoa > Chordata > Mammalia > Eulipotyphla > Soricidae > Sorex > Sorex fumeus. Next base: position 37,719,427 of record NW_026606129.1, read on the forward strand.
CAAATAGCTAAGCCATATTTATGACAGGGATGATTCTATATGATTACTGCAATAAGGTTCAAGTTCAAAATAAAATTTAATGCTATGTGTTTTAGATGCCAGAATTGAAATCTTAGTTATGTAAATGAGAATAGGCAGTATACTATACTATATTAAATGACTTGCATTTCCTTAATTATAGGTTAACATTATTTAGCAGTTAATCACTACACATTCACTTTTGTTGATTTGTCGTCTGATAATTCCACTTGCTGTTTCTTTAAGTTTTGTGGGAGCAAGTAACATGAAGTAAATTTGTTATTTGCCTGCCAAGGGGGCAGGCTGGGAGGTGGCAGGGATTTTAGGGACACTGATGCTAAGATCGTTGTTACAACATTGTAAGCCTGAAACAATTCTATTATGTACAATTTTGTAAATCACAGTATCTTAGTTAAAAACAAGTAAATCAGTATGTATTTAAGAAAATGTTTAAAAATGATCATATTGCATTTTGGTTGGTCAGAACTAATATAATGTTCTTTTACTTCTATTTCATAGGAGAGTGAAACATTTGGCATATTCTACACCTGTCTGAGTGGTTCTCAAACTTCACTAGATATCACAGATGGGGGCTTGATAAACAAAAACAGTCAGTTTACCATTACTCTCTGGTAGAGGTATTTTGAAGGCATGTTCAAGAATAGCTATTCCTAACAATTTTTCCAGGCAATATTTTAACTACTGGCCTATGGATTACATTTGAGATAGACATCTTCAAATTCTATCTTCTCTTGACTATCCAGTAACACCATATACTGCTCCTCTATAATGCAATATAGTCTATGAATATATCTACCTGTTCTCTTACTTACAACTACATCCTTTTATTCTTTGGCATTGTAAAAATCCTTAAAGAATGAGTTGTACCTCTTCATCTTTGTATTTCCAAGGAATCTCATTTAATAATTTTATTTTGTTATGAAATGAATTGTACTTTAATGTAATTATTCATCTTTTTTTGTTTTTATTCCTTTATTAGAAATTGTGACAAAAATTAAATCAGGAAAGAAATAAGTAGTGAAAAAGTTGACTAGTTAATCTATTGATTCACTAAATATCAAGCCAATAACATTAAGTTTTATTTCTGTTCCTCTTCATCAATTTAGCTAAATGTATATGTTTGAACATTCAAGGTACAGATGCTTTGGGCAATGATTTAGCCCAGTTTCAGAGAAGTGTAAAACTAATTGAAATTCCAGGAAAACAAAACACTACCAAGTACACTAAAGAAATTAAAACTGTCTTCTCATGAAATCCCAAAGGTAGCAGACAACCTGGCCTTTAAAATGTGCCAATGAAGCCATTTTACACAAAGTGTCCTTCTTAAATGAATAGCATTGACCACACCAAAGAGATTAATACGAATGCAGAACTTCAGGTCAAAATCAGAATTTAGGAATGAGAAGCCTCACTTAATGAATCCTAGAGCACCCTATCAGTCTGATGAACAGCTCTGGGACTTCTTTTTCTGCCTTCTCCAAGGGAAGTCTGGGGTGTCTGGTCTAGGATGAGTCAGATGGCAGAGCGAAGCAGATGCTCCACACAGATGGAGATATATTTCATTGGGATAAGCAGACCAAAGCAGAGCTCCGCCAACCTGCAACAGCCTTGTTCACAACAGGAGCAAATCCCTAAAAGATTTGTGGATAGGGGAATTAAGAGAAAGAAAGACTTGCAACATGATCATTGGTTGGGCTGTGGCTATCAACCAGCAGGATGTTGCCGCTCCTTGACAGCACAAAAGAATGTTCAGCTCTACCTGTTTGGGAACCGCCTGCCACATAGGAGTTGAAGGAGATTTACTGCAAGGTAGCAGACAAAACCCAGTCACCTCCCTCCACAATAATGGGACAAGACAGAGACTCTTGGCTGAGGTTGCAGAACATTTCTACTAATCTGTTTTCTTTTGCAGAGGAATAGGGCCTATGAAGCAACTTTTGTTGGTTGGAAAATCTAACATTGGAATGTAGTCATATAGTGACTCAAACATATTGATTGTAATGTGATTCACATAAAACAATATTTGAGTGTTAGGAATTTAGAAAAGAGTTCTTATATAAAAGATAGACTTTCTAACTTATTGGTCATAATGACCCCTTTCCAACATTCAGTGACAAGAGATAAATGTGGTTCATCTAAATGGACATTATATATTTAAAGTATATCCTTCCAGGAATTGTTGCAGGGACCAAATATTCTCCCTTTTTAAAGCTTTTTAATCTTTTTCATATGCATTTCTTACATTCCTTTATTCTTTCATTCAATTTAACATAGATAAAGCAATTGAGTGCTTAGTCACTAATCTTGATACTTGGAAAAACATGGAGAGATAAAACCTTGACTTTAAGGATGTATCATTATTGGAAATTACAGAAAAATTAAATAATAGAGTAACAGGTAGATAAAAAAAAAGCTATATAATAACAAAATATGCTGATATAGCACTAGGCTAAATATTAGCATGTTACTTAATGTGAGAATAGACACAGTAGAAAATGAGGGGCTGGAACTATAGCACAGCGGGTACATCATTTGCCTTGCATGCAGCTGACCTGGATTCAGTTCCCAGCATCCCATATAGTCCCCCAACCACCGCCAGGAGTAGTTCCTGAGTGCAAAGCCAGAAGTAACCCCAGAGCATTGCCAGATGTGACCCAAAAAGCCAAAAAAAATTATAGTTTCATCTATTTCATTCAGAGGCCATCCATATCTAGTACAAGGCACAATATTTCTTTTTCTTTATTTTATTAGATTCCCTCTCACTTCCTCCTCTGTCATATTTTTTTTAAAAATAACTATTTCACTTACAAAATAAGAGAATGAACAATTATGCTGCTACTGATGATGATATCATTAATGTGGAGTCTGATGTTTATTATATATCAGAAACTATGATAAGTATCATTTATAATAACCACTTACTTTTAACATAATGCCATAAAGAAGATATTATTACAATCCCAATTAAGTAAAATAAAAACTATAAAACATACAAAGGTTAAGAAGCTTGCCCAAAAATGACATAGCTAGCATGGCTTTAAAAGAAATATTAAAAATGAAGCAATTTTTTTGTAGCTATGGTATAAAAGTCTACAGATATAAAATACATAAAGTTACATTTAAATTAGCATTTTTAAAAGTTCAATGTTAACAGGAACTGTTGTAACATTTGGAATGGGAGGAATAGGAGTTAGAAATGGGAAGGTATGGAAATTATTGTCAATGTAACATATAAATATACAGAGGGATCTACTATGGTACTGTACTAAGACTGTTGATATAAGGTACTTTCAGAATCCTCAGTAAGGTACTGAGGAAGTGAAAAGGAGGGCCTTATCAATTTTATCTGAGTATAGACATGAAAGATAAGAAGTCATATGGCATCTGGGCTTTGATGAATAGGTACTTTGTGGTAAACTAGAGGCAAAGAAATTTCAGGGAGAGAGCCAATAGATAACAAAGACAGGATATTTAAATTTAGAGTAGAAGAAAAGAGAAAATAAAAGAGAAAGTTCAATGGGCTTTGGACTCACAAAACTTTATCTTCCTAGCTTTGTTTTGTTTTGGAGAGACACTCAGGCCTTACTTCTGGATTTGTGACCTGGGATCAATCATGGTTGGTTTGGAGAACCACATTTGGTACTGGAGATCAAACCCTGGTTAGTGGCATATAAGGCAAGTGATAGTACTTTCTGTACTATGGCTCTGTAACAGTAGTTTTAGTGGAAAATGTATCAAGTTGAGTGAAGAAACATACTATCCTAGGAAGGAAGGTATGAAAGCCAGTTAGTAAGGAACTCAATCCATAAGAGTTTAATGGTAATTCTCCATTAACTTAAACAGAAATTAATTATATCCAATAGTCATAATGAAGTAGAAAAAAATCCCAACACTACATTCTACTTAAATGCATTCTTCTCAATCACAAGTTATAAAAAACTGAGCTCAAAAATAAAAAAGTCAGAAACAAGGAAGAATAAATTGATCTTTCTCTTTATGATAAATAAAAGTAACTTGATATCATTTAGATGTCATGAATATCAGATATAAAATCATAGACTAAGTCCAGCAACTTATAAGACTTTAAGACAAGGCAAAACATCTGTGTTGACTATATTTTCTCTATCTATCCATCAATCTAATCTTACTTTTTGTTTTCAGTCACATTTTAGGGCTATTTTATGTTAGTTATATATTTAGTGGAATAAAGCAATTAAAATTAAGTTTTTAAAAGTGAATATATTGCAGTGATAGAATATTGTTCAGTGAGACACTATCAAAGCTACTTAAACAGTTTAAAATACTAGGGACATTGAAAATGAACTAAAGCAGGTAGTAATGGTGAAGTAAAAGTGTAAGTAAAAGTGGACAAGTTTCTTTAACAGTATGCATATGTTTTACTGTGTAGTTTGAGGGAGTAGAAATGTTATTACTAGTAAAAGTGATTTAAGTATTCATTTTAATTTATAAACTTTGAAAAGTTTACAAGTATTTATCCAATCATGTGTTTACTGTTCCAGCAACTACTTGTGAACTGGTGTACTAAAACAGTCACTAAGTGCATTGACTATAAACACTAAAGAGGGCTAATGTGACTGTCCTATATTTAAAAGGAAACAGCAATCACATAAGTTGCAGTGTAGCACTGTAGCACTGTTCTCCTGTTGTTCATTGATTTGCTTGAGCAGGCACCAGTAATGTCTCACAACAAACTGTGAGACTTGTTGTTACTGTTTTTGGCATGTTGAATATGCCACGAGTAGCTTGCCAGGCTTTGCCGAGTGGACAAGATACTCTCAGTAGCTTGCTGGTCTTTCTGAGAGGGATGGAGGAATCAAACCCGGGTCGGCCACATGCAAGGCATGCAAGCCCTACCCGCTGTGCTATTGCTCCAGCCCATCACATAAGTAAACAAAGAAAAAAATAAATGTGTGACTGATGATAGTAGAAAAGCGATAAAATTTGCCTATTGGTTATTGCTACTTAACCAGTCACTCTTGAACTAGTTAAAACAGCTAGCAGTGATGGAGCATGTAATTACAGGATATGTCAATTTGTGCCAGACTCACATATCCATTATGAGTGAGGATAAAAATGTCTAATTTTGTCAGGCCTCTTCTCTGCTTCCATAGGAAGCCTTTTGATTAGTATTGGAGTGCCACGTTTAGAGTCACAGCTGGATGGCTCAGGTCTGTTCCCTAAGTTTTCTCATTCTCTCTCAGGTTGCAAGGGGCTTGATGATCATGCAAGGGTCTTAAAAGAGAGTGTGACCATATACCATGACTCTTGAAGCCCAGGCTTAAACCACAATAGATTCCAACTCCTGATGGCAGGAAGAGCTAAGATTGAGGTTATTTTTTTCCAATGTAACACATTAGTATGATTCCCTGGTATAAGTGCTGAAGCACTGTGATCTTTGGAAGTTGTTGTATAGCAAAATAATCAGAAGTTTTAGAAATATCAGGAGGACAGCAATATGTAGAGTTGAAACTAATGAAATGGTTACAAAGAGCACAGATAAGGAAGTCCAAGTTGATAATTCCTTTAAGCTATGGAATTTTAGGAACTATAAAATGTTAAAAAACTATTTTACAACTTGTTAAAATTAACAAGTAAAAACTTGCTCACATTAGTCTTTTCATCAAATCACCTATTGACACCATTTGTTATTTATGTTATTTTGTTTTGCTTTGTTTATTAGAAAAGGAAAACGTTGGTGGAGGGTTGTAGGCACTTTGGTGGTGATGAAATGTAGTAACTTTGTACCAATAACATAAATGTGACACCATTATAATTGTGTTACCTAAATTATCATGGTCACAGTCCTCCCGTTGTTCATCGTTTTGCTCGAGCGGGTCCAGTAACGTCTCCATCGTGAGACTTCTTGTTACTGTGTTTGGCATATCAAATACGTCGCGGGGAGCTTGCCAGGCTTTGCTGTGGGGCGAGATACTCTCGGTAGCTTGCCGGGCTCTCCCAGATGGGAGGAGGAATCGAACTCAGGTCGGCCATGTTGGCTGCGTGCAAGGCAAATGCCCTACCACTGTGCTATTGCTCCAGCCCACCTAAATTATAATAAAATGATATTTGAAAGGAAAGTTTATGGAGCCTCAAGGTAAGGGCTAGTGTCCAAGGGTAATGCTGAGGAAAAATAAAATCAGGAATAAAAATAATTTTTTTTGTTCATTTAATTTTATTGCTTCTCTACTGGTATTACTAAAGAAGAAACTATAAAGTATCAAAAAGTTGTAATATATAATTTCCTTCAATATGCTCTATATGTATGTATGCATTTGTATCCTACACTTTTATTGTATAAAATGCATATTAGATATGCACATATGTCTCTTATTGTGTATATTTCATTTTAAGAAAAATGTACAGTTGCTTAATCTTTTGCTGGTTCATCTATTTTTTAATCCCCAGTGTGATCTCCATGTGATTTTTTGACCTATTGCAGACCACTATCAGAAGTTTGATCACCAATATTACGTGAACAATCTGACAAGAATGAAGTGTTCTGTGATGCTAGACATTCTTTATTATAATAAACAACTCTGCACTCTATAAAAATAAATTTAAATTCAACATAAAGATAATATCCCCAACCTTGACTGATGCAAGATAAACATAGGTTACTTTCTGATGAGAAGGCACATTTTGAAATGGAATTAAGAAGCTGATATATACACAGGAGTCAGATTACCTATGCTTCAGTGATTAACCATAATGGAGTTCTTGTTACAGGTTCTGTTGTCTGTTCACAGGCAAAACGGTTTTAGTTTGTTATAAATAGTTTGGAACATAAAGAACGAAACAAATATTTAAGACTGAACTCAGTGGCCCAAAACAGCTTCTCCCTTCTATATAATAAAGATGTAGATTAGGTGTTTATTTCTACGTTATCTTCTGCCACAATTAAATAGGAAGAGTAGTTTCTTTTCCTCTGAAAAAATATTTCGATAATATTCAAAGATCCAAAGCTTCCCATTAAGCATATTATTCATGACTGTGAGGACTATGAGACAATTATTATATAAATAGTGTTCTGATATTTATGAAAAGCATCTAAGAAATTAAATTGAGTATAGTGATAATTAGTGTAGTAAAATTTTTGAGTCATTTCTTTTAAGAATTGTTAAATATCACATATGTAATTTTGCAAGTATTTTCTTGAACATATAATGATACTCTTTCCATAAAATATAAATTAATTTGATGTTCATTTTACTGAATGCTCCTGAATCACAATTTGATAAACTCAGAGCACCATGTTTTTTCTTTACCTGAACAAAACAATAACCAATATAAGGTCAAATCATAAAACAATATCTTTTTTTTCATTTTTTATAATTTTATTTATTGAATCACCGTGAGAGCAGTTACAAAGCTTTCGGGTCTAAGTCTCGGTCATACAATGAAACACCCGTACCTTCACCAGTGCCCATTCTCTACCACCAAAAACCTCAGTATACCCCCATCCCACACCCTCCCCCTACCTGTGGGGCAGATGATTTCCACATTTCTCTCTCTCTACTTTGATCACATTCAATGTTTCTACCCCAGACCCACCATTATTGTTTGGAATTTTACCCCATTACTCAGATCTGCTAAAAAGGCAACAGTAGACAATTTGTGTTCTATTGCTGGTTATGAATAACATATGATGTCGCGTGGCGGCAGTAGGGCCAAGTGATTTTGAAATTCTGAAATTTTGACACTTAAATCTGGAGGGATTTCTGCTAAAAGCCACTGGATTTCGAGATTTGCTCCTCAGTCTCTGGGATCATGGTCGTTGAGCAGCTTGATCAGGAGCCAGAGAGGCCGTTTGTGGGCGATGACTTGTGGTCTCGTTGGGACAGGGAGACCAGGACCGGCTCCACCCCCATCCTGTGAAGCCCAACAAGTTTCGTCACTGTGGGCCCAGACCTGACTGTCCAGTGGTCTCTGGAGGATGGTGGCCACCAAGCCACGAAAGGGGAGCAGGAGGAAGGACAACACCCTTTCCCCACTGGGGTGGCCTGATAAAACAATTTCTTAAAGTTTGTATGTATCTCCATACTAACTAAGAGTAGCTCCCAGATCTTCGTAGCCTTAAGTAATTTTAGAAGAAAACCATAAAAGATTAATATTACAAAATACCCACTATCACAAGCACAGAAATCTAGTAGGAACAATTTTTATTTTAGAGAAAGTCAAGGAAAGAGTTACAAATTCTGAAAAATATAAAGTAATTTGTTATCTTGACCAGGACCTTCAGATTTATGATAGAACTTTGATATATTTCTAACTCCTTTTAGATGAGTAACCTCTGCTAAGAAAACTAACTCCTGAGTTTGGGTTAAATCTAATAATTCAAAGGAAAGTTGTAAGGTTTATATAATATCTCCTTACATAAAGCATTAAATATTAGTATTGTTTAAAAGAATGAAAACTATCAAAGTTAATATTTTATTTTGGTAGCTACTAATATCTTAGACTTACTGACAATTCATGGACGTGAAATTTAAATCATATAATGAGTCATAATTATCTTATTATATGTAAACCAAGACCTAGAAGTAACTGGACTGGAAGCATTTTGGTCTTTCAAACTGCACTAGAGGAATTTAAATTATGCAGAATAAATTCTCATGCATAAATTTAACAGGTTCTTTTTTTGAGCACATATTGACTTTGTCCTTTAACTCTCCAGACGTCTTGAATATTCTTTAAAAAAGTTTGAAGTCAAATAGTTCAATTTTATTCTTGAGTTCATTGGTATTACTTTTATTATTTTGCCTTAAACTTAAAATGGATGTCAATTTAAATAGAATATTTCTAATTTTTGTAAGGCAAACTGCTTTTATCAGCATCTTTTAACTGGGATAAATTTTAAATAATTCAGCCTTTCTAGATGGAATCATTTGGATCTGTCATTTGTCCTCCAAAAATCTGTAACTTTTCTCTAATTCTTATTCATTAGCTTTCTCCATCAAATCTAGAATAATTTGAATTATTCTATTTGTCTTTTCCTTTAGCAATACAATTTTCTGCAGTCAAAACTACTGGTCTATATACTAACTTCACTCTAAATTCAACTCAGATTTTTCTTTTCTTAGTAAATATTTCTGATAGCACACTATTTTTTAACTCTTTGCTTTGGCTTTGTAAATACAAAAATATTTTATCTTTAACACTCCAAGATCAAAATTAAAAGTTCTCAAGATTGTCTTCTCTCTTCTCTCTTTCCTTCTTGGTAAGAAATGTTCTGCTCATTCCAAGTATTATTACTTTGTGGTAGAGAAATTATTTTCACATTTTCTAGTTCTCAAAATTTATAAAATTTTTTGTGATCTCTTATATAATTGATTTATACTCACATCACAAGAAAATTTCAAAACAAAAATTTCATAATGTTTTTTTACTGAACAGGTAGAACGTTACTCAACAATTGAATTATCATTGGCTACTTTTATATGGGGCTGGAGGCTACTTTTATATGGGGCTGGAGCCATAGCACAGAGGGTAGGGCATTTGTCTTACACGTAACCAACCCAGGTTCGATTCCTCTGTCCCTCTCAAGAGCCTGGAAAGCTACCAAGAGTATCCTGTCTGCACTGCAGAGCCTGGCAAGCTCCCTGTGGCGTATTCGATATGCCAAAAACAGTAACAAGTCTCACAATGGAGACGTTACTGGTGCCTACTCAAGCAAATCGATGAACAACAGTAGGACAATATTACAGTGCTACTTTTATATGAAATTTCTCTATTTGGCACAGTTTAATTTTTTTTTTAAGATTCATATATTTTTATGGGGTCTTTCAAGTGGTGCTCAAAAGAATGGGGATGGGAAGACAGTGGGGATAGTCAACTAACCAGGGCACAGATTTAACACAAGGGTCTGAATTTATGATGTTGCTCCTATGCTATATTAATTGAAATACCTGAGCCAAATTATCAGTGCTGGAGATCCCCAGGGCCATGCTTCTTGGTGCAGGTGGGCCTCCAGTACTACACCCAGTGATACTAAGGGCATCAAACCCGGGTTGGGTATAAAGCTCCCTGTTTATCATGGCCCCTCTCTTTCCTCCCTCCCTTCCTCCCTTCCTCCCTTCCTTCCTTCCTTCCTTCCTTCCTTCCTTCCTTCCTTCCTTCCTTCCTTCCTTCCTTCCTTCCCCCCCTTTATTTACACACTGTTGTTTACAAAGCTGCTTATGATAATTTGTTCAGACATTCAATATTCTGACACCAATCCTACCATCGATGACACCTTCCTTCCACCGTTGTCTCCATTTTCCCAACCACCTCTCAATTCTGTCCTGTGGCAGGCACACAGTAATTTATTTTATATTGCTTGCTACCGTTAAATGCTAATGGAATGGTCAAAAATATTTATGCAGAAGAAAATTTGTGAAAATTGTTGTATCTCACCATGGGAACATGACTGAGTCCCTGTCTCAGGTTTTACTAAGTTGTTATTGCAACTTAGTGCTAATATTCTGTGTTAATATTTTTGCTAGTTAGTATTGGTTGAATTCTACATTAGATCCTATCTAATCTGGCGTCTACTATGAGATATCAGAGTTGTAGACTTTGGAGATGTCATGCCCATGCTCTAGAAAATCCAGAATATTTAATTAGGCCTCAACCAAGTGCTGGAGGCATCATGGTGACTTTGAGAGGTGAGAACTGCTGCCAGGGCTGTGTTAGGGTAAGATCTTGCTAGAGTCAGGAATGGTTGTCTGAGAAATTTTTGTTGCTAGTTGATTTATTTCAAGAGGAAGATCAATTTATGAAATCTTTGGAACAGGTATGGTAGATGAGCTTACATGGTGACAGGAGTGGGACTCATTTATTTTTAAAGCTATAAGTTATTGTACATTTGTTTATTTATTACATATTTCATTTTTTATATGCTGCTTCAAAACTACAATAAATGTATCATCTACCTTTCCTAACAGTAAGTACTCATGTTTCACACATGCATTTAATTCTCTTCTTCTGATATTATACTAAATCCTCTTTTATTACCTTAATATTTACTAATAATTTACACTTCAACTTGGAGAGTGAGTTGGGTCTTTTTGAAGTGATACACAGTGAAGTTTGATGATTCTAGGTCACAAAGAGCTGAGGATGTTTTTGTCATTGATTGGTGACTCATCCAACCTTCAACGCACACTTTTAGAGACACCCACTTATTTCTTTGAATTTTTTTTCCAGTCTAAATCTACTGAGTATTTTTTCAAAGTAATTACTTATAGGCTAATTAGTGAGGAAATGTTCCCTTTAAATCTTAAGATTAGGGCTGGAGCGATAGCACAGCGGGTAGGGCGTTCGCCTTACACGCGGCCAACATGGCCGACCCGAGTTCGATTCCTCCGCCCCTCTTGGAGAGCCCAGCAAGCCACCGAGAGTGTTCGATATGCCAGACACAGTAACAACAAAGTCTCCAATGGAGACGTTACTGGGCCCGCTCGAGCAAATTGACGATCAACGGGAGGGCCTTTACCTTTACCTTTACTAATGTTATTAAAGTTAGTTTATCTATAAAGTATCTTAAAGAGTTGATGTAAATAGGATTGGTACTTATACAATGGTTCACATATTAGATTTCTTGTGATAAGTACTAAGGAGGTAAGGGCTATTGGTACAATAGAGAAAGGACAATACACCTTAAATATTTTCTCTGTTTTCTCTGTTAATTTTGGCAAATTTTGTGAAGCATTTGAGACTTGGTTACTTTATCTATAGAATGGAGCCATTGATCAATCTTAATAGAACTTAATAAAACAAGTTAATAGAACCTTTAACTATAAAGTTCTCTTTATCCTGCAGAGGATTTTTAACTTCATAATTCTAAAAATAAGACATTTCCAAGTATGCAATCAGGACACAAATGCTTGGGAGAAGATGCAAAAAATATTAAAAATGTAGTTTACTGTTTTTCAATATATAAAAGTCTAAATGTGACTAATAATAAAGATTTCTTTCACAGCAAATATGTATTTTCAAAACATAATTTTTAGTTGATCATGCATTGATGTATTTCCTTTGACAGTATTAAGTGATCATTAATTCAGATAAAATTGCATGCTATACAGTGCAGTGATAAAAATGAATGAGGCATTACAACTGTATACACTTTCTTGATTTCTGAGAGCAGAGACAAAGACTCATTTTAGCCCTAAATAATACACAGTCATAATCAACAGGTGTTTTGTTAAAAATTAGTCCTATAGGGCATTGCTAATGCTTTATCAAAATCTATATTATATATGAAAATATAATACATGGAGATTAGTGTATTATGCTCCAAATAATCACTAAAGAATATATATAACAGCCAATTTATCTACTGAAGGCATTATTTTAGTGCTATTGAGTACACCAACTTGATGAAAATATGCTTCCTGAAAAATTCTTAGATGTACTTGCTTGGAGCATAAGAATAAGTATAGATAAAGTGAATATTGGATAAATGCTAAAAATTTTTATATAAATGATTAGAATCAAGAAAAAATGATTAAAGTAAGTATATGTGATTTTAAAGTCATTTCAACAATTTGTATCTGCATTTTTTATAGCAGAGAACTAGTTTTTAATGAGTGTTTAATGAGAATAAACAGATGATCAGATTTATTGTTGACCTATACAAAGTTTCTTCTTTAAGTTAATCAATAGCTAATTTTGTAGGAAAGCTAATTGATATCACATGTCTTTCCATATCTGTAAAATAGACTTAGGGTCAAAAATAATCAAAAAATATCTTCTCTATCACATTTTATACTAGTTCTCAAAATAAGTCTGAATAAGGTCATAGACAGATCTAAATTGAACAAACAAAAATAATTTGGGAACCTTTATAGTTTCTGGGGAAAAGGTCTCTTAGTTTCATTCCTCCCTTATTTTTGTCTATGATGCCAATTCCTACGTGTGCCATTGGTCCACATCCTATATGCACCTCTACTCTGTAGCTGCAAAGCAAATGAGAAGCCAGGAGAGGAAGCAGAAGTTAAAAACTTATAGCCAAAATTACCCTAAAATCATTGATAAAATTATTAATTCTATTGACTTATTGAGATATAAATAAGATCAGAGAACCTTACAAATAAGTATCCAAGGATTAAGCCAGACTTCCAGAATGAAATGTAGAAAACTTTTGAGAAAAAAATATATATGTGCAATCTACTAAAATGGGAGGAACTATGGTAACCATCTTTAAATGGAAGTAGAAGTGGTGTGTACACACAGTGAGGTATCCAGGTGCCAATAGTACGAGGAAAGAATGAGCCTTGTCAAGCTTTTGTGTCAGCTATCCATGAGAGACACAAAAATTGACTCTAATTTTCAATTAAGTTTCTATACTATGGTAGAAAACTCACTCTCACCTTTGTTCCTGTGCTTTTCTTTTACTTTTGTTCTGTAAAAAAAATTTCACCCTCATGAAGCACAGGACATCACAGCTGGACATCAGATATTTCAAGTTTGCTCCATATTTTTTAGTTCTACAAAGAGTAGAAATGAAGAACAGTGCTCCATAGGATGTGTGCTTTTTGGTGTGCAAAAGCATTTTAAATGCTAGCAAGCTAAGTGCTGAAATACTCTATTTTGGACCATGAATCACAAATCACGACCATCCTGTTATTAGTTGATTGCCTCAAGCAGGCCCCAGTAACGTCTCCTTCATCCTAGCCCTGAGGTTATATTCAAGACTCTTTAGGAGAATGAGACCCATCATTGTTACTGGTATTTGGCATATTGGGTATGCCACGGGGAGTTTGCCAGACTCTGCCGTGTGGGCAGGTTACATTTAGTAGCCTACCAGATTGTCCAAAGTAGGAATGAGATAATAAGATGTCATAATAATATTTTGGACCATACCAAGAAAAACACCCACAGAGACAATAAAGGATGAAGTGAATGGTGACATTTTATTATTAATTTATTATGTTTTCCCTGATAAGTTTACATATTCTGATATGCATTGTCCATTACAAATATTCTTAGGCCTTTAAGTAAGTGAATCATAAGGCTGTCTGACTTTTCCACTTCTTTATAATTATGTTGTACATATTCTGATTTATAAGAAAAAATATGTAATTTATATTCTGTAAATATGAGAGTTTTAATTTATATAAACTTTTCTTCAAAAGGAACTTTATTCTCCTTCAAAATTTATCATAAAATTTCAAACAATTTTATTCCTCCACAAATCTACCTAAATATCAAAACGCTTAACCTTTCCTACACATCCACATTACTTGACCATACTGCTTATTCTCCTTCTCTCCATTTCAGGGAACAGCAAAGAGAAAAGCAACAAAAAATAAATCTTCACTAAGACATAAATGACAACTAGTAATATAATATCAGTTTTTGCAGAATCTTTTGGAATTATAATTTTGATGTTCAGCCTTGGTAAATCTTCAGTTAGTTGATGATATGAAAAGAAATACCACTTAATAAACCTCAGAAGTCTCAGACACAGCTTTCCAAACTTCCCTTCCTACCTTGACAGAGAGGATTCAGGGGCGATAAACAAAGTTACTCTAGACCTAATACAACTCACACTGTGCAAACCTATTGATCTTGACAGCAAAGCTGAACTTTAAAATTTTGGTGGAATGAACAGACACATATATTTTGCTGACTCTTTTTCTTACTGGATCCGTGACATACTCTGAACCCAAGTTCTCTCATCTGTGAAGCAGGGATAACCTTTCCCTTGTAACAGAATGTTATTTTTTTTTCTCAAGAGCTAAAAGAATTGGCATTAAAAAATGGCCAATTAGTAGTTGCTGTTAGACTTAGTGTCTAAAAACAGTGTAAATGATAACATTATGGCACAGGAAGTGGTAAATGAAAAAGAATGCAATATAGCACAGTGGGTAGGGCGTTTGCTTTGCACGCGGCCAACATGGCCGACCCAAGTTCGATTCCTCCGTCCCTCTCGGAGAGCCCTGCAAGCTACTGAGAGTATCTCGCCCCCACGGCAGAGCCTGGCAAGCTCCTGTGACGTATTCGATATGCCAAACACAGTAACAACAAAGTCTCCAATGGAGACGTTACTGGGCCCCGCTCGAGCAAATCGATAGATTAAACATTTTCTTTTTCCCTAAGGGCTGGAGCGATAGCACAGCGGGTAGGGCGTTCGCCTTACAAGCGGCCAACATGGCCGACCCGAGTTCGATTCCTCCGCCCCTCTCGGAGAGCCCGGTAAGCTACCGAGAGTATTCGATATGCCAGACACAGTAACAACAAAGTCTCCAATGGAGACGTTACTGGGCCCGCTCGAGCAAATCAACGATCAATGGGAGGGCCTTTACCTTTTACCTTATTCTTGTGAACGGGCTCTCATTAGGTGTTTAGGAGTGCTGGTGTCGTATTACAATAGGTTGTCTTTGCTGCTCCCACTGGGAGCTTAAGGTTTATTGAGCCACTCCCACAACAGTGCAACTGAGGCACACCCAACTCCATCAGGCACTAAAGATAAAGGTAAAGGCCCTCCCGTTGATCATCGATTTGCTCGAGCGGGCCCAGTAACGTCTCC